>NC_091288.1:192772974-193076474 GCF_032444005.1 Ranitomeya imitator
GCCAGGGTCGTTAAATCTCGCAGACTGGGCACTGGGTGACTCTGGTGCCTGTGGGGGGAAGGCAGGGAAGGGGCTGCTTCACAAGCCTTGGAATCATCAAGGCTTGCAGGGTGCATGGGGATGGAGAAATAAACCAGTACACGCCAGGAGATGGAGAACTAAACTACTAGTCAACAGGGGTTAGAGAACCAAAATAATAAACGCCTTGATTTGGAGAATTAAACCACTACAAACCAGGGGATGGAGAACTAAACTACTATACACCAATTGATGGTAAACTAAAACACAAGACACCTAGTGTCTAGTAATTTATATTAGTCTATGCCTGATGAAGGGACCTGAGTAGACTCGAAAGTTTCCAATTTGTTATCATCTTTTCAGTTACCCATTAAAAGGTATCAACCACTGAGGACTCTCAATTCTAAATACTTTTCTAGACACCAAGGTGTTACTATACAGCAAATCTTGGAAACTCCAAGGCTTTCGGGACAAACCTCTGTATCTAACACTTCCTTCACTGCTTCTGCGTCTTCCAACTCCTGTAGGACTTTGACCTGTGCCCTCAATTTCTCCCTTAATGAGACATGCTTTCCAACAGTGCAGAGAGGATCCTCCCCACCTCCATACCACACAGCTAGGGAAAACTGCAATCAGGCAGTGTTTAAATGAATATGCTTTGGAGATTGCAGTCACACAGCTCAAGCGTTGTGGACAAAGTTATTCAGGCCGAGTTTGAGCAATGACTGTCTCCACTAAACCTTGAGTCAGGGAAGTCCATGTGTGATAACGGTGCAAACCTAGTCACGGACCTATGCAGGGGCAACCTCCCACACGTGCCTTGCATGGCTTCCATCCTCAACTTGGTGGAACAGCAATTTCTAGGGGTGCACGTCAGTCTTTGTTGATTGTGGGCAGAAGCACACTATTGCTTGTTGTATGAAAGCCGAGTAGTCTTTCATTTTAGCATGGACCCTGGAAGGTTCTGTGCTCTAAGGCAGAGAGGTCACGCATCTCTCCTCTGCCTGTGGATCTCCATGTTCCTACCTCTTCCTATATCTTCACTGCTCTGCACATTGAAGCACCACCATCCCCCTGAGGAAGTGTGCACACATCCTGGTTCAGGTAAAAGTGCACAATCTTCCAGTAAGGGATCGTGTAAAATGTGTGGATGCAGTTTTTCCCAGCAGAGAAACCAGCCCCCACCATAGCTGGTAATGCATATATAAGTATATCACACATGCAGGCATTTTTTGGCGCTACAGGCACAGTCGCCACACAAATAAATATTTCAATGTGCTATAACTGTGCATAGTTTTTCTTTTGTAAGATCAGTTTGCTTTCTTTAGACATATTGTGCTTTTAGTTTCTGGCATAGTAAAGGTATAAATTTTAGAGGCCCAATACACGATGCGTATGAGGATCCTCCAGACTTTCCATTGACTAATGATGTCAGGAGAAAGAAGGTTTGGTCATGTTCAAGGTAAATGCTCTATTCTTTTACTTCTTTGGATGATGAACCATTGCTACAGGTATGTGGTGTCACCTTTGTCCATTAACTGTAGGCTATTTCTCCAAAGAGAAGGTACTAGAGTAAATGCACTGGCGCTCAAACCCCAAGGGAACAGTCTTCAGCTGCTGGTATCATGACAGACGAAGTGCCGAATCTGTCAAATTAATTAAAGATTATAAACTATAGGATTGATGCCGCTCTTAAGGAAAGGGTCCTAAGGACCAACGCTGTAGTATTGGACCTATAGTGTGAGGATGATTATAAACATCCCCCTCACTATAGGGTCATCACATAGACCTATTGGATCAAACACATTTCTCCAAAGAGTTGTTGACTGAATTAGTAGACCTTTCTCCAGGTTTATTGGCACCTGTAGCTCACTAATCTGAGCCCAGGGCCATTCCATGTCCCCTTCATTGATATCAGTGCACAAATTCTGTAGAGGGAAGTCCTGCAAATGGTCATTACACCCAATGTCATAAGTGATAATGCTTTATTTCAATCACAAAAAGTGCAATAAATTCACCGCAGGCAGGTTACATTGGAAGGGAAAGATAACGTTTTGACCCTATCTTGGGCCTTTTTCAAACCTTGCTCATATGGAAGGTTATGATGAGAAATTGTGCACAGATGGTACAAGAATCCTGTTAGGGGCTTGCGATACGCGTTGAGGTAGACAGCTGCGGTGGAGTGGAGGTGGACCTATCAATGACTGACAGCTTACTTTGTATAATTGTGCATGCAGAGACAGCTGTCCGTCACTGATAGGACCGCCCACTGGACCAAACATCCCAGAAACAGCAGAGGATTAAATGGTAAAAACACAAATTATACTGAATCTTTTCTCACAAAATCAATCTGCTCAGCTCCTCCTGCTGTATAACATAGTGCCTGGACTGGATAATGATGATGACAGGTTCCCTTTAACATGTCTGGTAAAATCACCGCTGAGCTTCCAAAGGTCAGCAGCAATCCGTGATGGAAGTCAGCAAAAGGTTTTCAATTTTTTTTATGGCACCACTGCTGGGAATGTAATTTTAACTAGATTGAATTGAAAAAAAAAATGCACTACCCAAAACATGCATTAACTTGACTGGTCCTCCTGAATTAAGGACAATTCAGCTATTACTGTAGGTGAGGAGGAACATTAGCTAATACTGGACTTATTCTAAACTTTTGTCCTATGCGGCAAAACCTGGCACAAGTTTTGAAATGAGGTTCTCTTTTCTTCAATGTAGACCAATGTTGAAGATGCAACTTCTAGGTTCCCATAGATATAATTGTCAGACATGTCCAAAAATTGAAAATCTTTTTGGCCTCTTGCCCACCAAGTTCTATTTAGCTGATTACATTCTTAATTTATTAAAACTTTTATACACAAAATCTAATGCAAAAGACTCGAGCACACTAGATATAAAGTTCATCCTGCTATAACTGCAAATTGATTCATCCGTGTCCCGAAACAGTATGTGAACTTCATACCTTGGCGCTGGTACAGCTGCAGAACAAACAAGATTAAAAAAAATTACTAATCGTATTCCTTTATCCCATTGTACACATCACATTATAACACACCTTGGCCAACATTTATTTGGATGAAATGCACAATGCTATGTAAGTAAAAACAAGAACAGCAATGCCAAGATTGTCCGACCAAGGTGAATGGCAATGGGCCAATCAGTTTATTGTAGGTTATTTGTGCCCTAGTTACAATTAACAAATGTAGGAAAAATAAGCCCAAGTGTATAAATATAAGGACAGGAGCACAGTCAGAACTGACTCTTACCAATACTTCGCTATGGCTTTTATTACCTACTTTTTGACTAGAGCCGATGTGTTGGTATACTTTTCAATTTTCATTGCACTGTTCATCTATTGGATAAATGGAATTAAGAAGAGCACAGCAAAGATGCCCCCTGGACCTATGCCTCTGCCGGTCATTGGAAACCTCAACCTGCTGGACCTGGAAAAGCCCCACGAATCTCTGATGCAGGTAGGATACTGTACTTACTGTATGGTCAAGGAGGGTGCAACAGTATTCAGCTGGGGCAAAGGAATTGGGGGTGATTGCTGAATGAGACAGGTGTGAATGGATTCATGGTGGGCATTAAAGCTCTGGAGGTCGTATTCTTTGCTGCATTATATACAAACCATTAATGTGAATGGGCACTGTGTAACTCTGCATTTGCTCTGTGGTGGTGAGGGAGAGAGATTGAATACTTACTGTCAGAATTCCCTGGAATAATAGCTGATCCCTCCAGGTAGACACTTTGTGATGAAAATATTGTTAAGGGACCATCTAATAAACTAGGGATTGTTCAAAGTCAAGAACCTCTTGAAGACCCGTAGACTTGTCATGTTGCTGGAAATACGTGCAACTGCTTACCTAAAAAAAACACCTAAAACGTAAATTTTGTTATTAAATATACCAATGCTAAAAAAACTCTAAAAAGGGGATCGTTGAAAAAATTGCCTGATAACCTGGGCCCAAAAAACGACAAGTGATGCTGAGAATAATAGATTGAAGCTCAGCTATCTACATAATTAGCAGCCAAAACATTGGAATACTAAAAAGACCCCTGCCATAATAAGGGTAAGCAGGGGTATTCCCAGAAAAATACCTCAAAACTATTGACAGTACCTTTGATATAGAAGTAATAGTGAAAATATTCTTGGGTGGATATACACACTCAAAACCGATGTGCAGAAAAGAGTGACCTAGCCCTAGGTGTAAATACTGTCTGGACACCTACCTAGGTGCGGAGGTTGGCACCTTAAGAAAATTAGAGAATGACGCCCCCGCTCGTGTGATGGCTGACCCTATCTCCTGTTATAACCCTATAAAGCAGATAGTCAGAAACAGAGGGCCAGATGGCCTGTAATTCTGTATAGTATAAAATGCTGTGACTATAGGGTATATACAAGATCAAAAATGGTAAAGATATATAAGCAGGAGAGGGTACAGTCAGCCTGAGTCACTCACATCACATGAGTTTGGGGATTTACAGATATAGTAATCTCCAAATGTACAGTGGCTTGGCATAGCTAAAGGCTGTGTAGTCGACGGGAGGTATGCGTCACATAGGTGGCTTGTCGCTGTGATGTAACCCGGAGTGTTTTCTTTGAGCTTGGTGAGGTAAACTATAAAATTCACCAACCAGGAAGATGGAAACCAATCCAAGTTTACCATGTCAACCTCTGACGTCACAGCCAGGCTTGCAGACTGCGCCTGTGCGGCTGCCCTGCCTATGAATCCCAGCCCCGCACTGTGCATAATGCATAACACACTGCGAGGCTGGGATTCCCAAGGTGGGTGGCTGCACAGGCGCAAGCCTGGCTGTGACGTCAGATGGCCAGAGCTCACTGCGCCTGCCCCACACAGTAGTACACAGCGCAGGCGCCAGATTTCAAGCGAAAACAGTGTGGAGGGGGCGGCGCCCGGAGCCCCTGAATATTTGAGTGACGGCAGTGTGGCGTTTCAAACAGGGGGGTGAGGACCTGCCTCCCTGGCGAAAGACAGGTATTTTGGAGAAGTAATAAAACGCTTTATTTTGGGAATACATGCACCAAAAACTAAAAGAGCCACCTTGTTAGAATGCAGCATTACTGCTGCCCAAGGTGGCTCTTTTAGTTTATAACGGCTGGAGGGGGTGACAGAGGCCCTTTAAGGTCAGGACATTCATTCAGTTAGCTTGTATCCTTCAAACACTAGCTGTTGCCACCTCTCTCCTACCAGGTTTAATTTTTTAGCTGTTCTGAACAGATCTCTATGCCTCTTGTTCCTGTAACTTTATTGCAAAGGCAAAATTTGTTGATCATATCATGATTTTTGCATATTTCTCCAGCTTCATGGTCTCAACTGCAACTGTGTCTTGTTGGAAGTTTATCTTTATTAGCTCTGTTTAAGGCTACTTTCACACTAGCATCGTACTCGGCCGGTCGCAGTGCGTCGGGCCGACGTACCGACGCTAGCAGTGAATGCGCCGCACAACGGGGGCAGCGGATGCATTTTTCCAGCGCATCCGCTGCCCCATTGTGAGGTGCGGGGAGGCGGGGACGGAGTTACGGCCGCGCATGCGCTGTCGGAAATGGCGGACCGTCGGCAGCAAAAAACTTTACATGTAACGTTTTTTGCAGCCGACGGTCCGCCACAACATCGTGCGACATGTGGCAAAGCGTTGCAATGCGACGCTAATGCAAGTCAATGGAGAAAAAACGCATCCTGCAAGCACTTTTGCAGGATGCATTTTTTCTACAAAACGACGCATAGCGACGTGCAGTGCACGACGCTAGTGTGAAAGTAAGCCTAAGTGACATTGTGGTTTGAAAATACATGTTTTGTCTTTACAGAAGTACGACTCAAATTAATGTTTTATAAAAACAAAGAATTATTATATTTTGCAGTTATCTGAAAAGTATGGTGAAGTATTTACTTTGCATTTTGGACCCAAGAAAACTGTGATACTTGCTGGATATAAGATTATAAAGGAAGCACTTGTTACGCGAGCTGAGGATTTTTCAGAACGGCCGACTACTCCACTCTTCGATATCATCTCTAATGGACATGGTATTTATAGAACTATAATATTGTGCATTCTATGAATCATAAAATCCACAATGGTGACTTGTTAGTGGAGAAGAATACTATAAAGTAAAGTGCAGGGAGGTGGCTCCCTGTGGGCTTCCCTGAGACCCCTGGAGCAACGCGATGTGATTGCGTTGCTCCGAGGGTCTCCTACCTCCTTCCTCCGGATCCAAAATGGCCTATGCATCCGGGTCCTGCAGGGAGGTGGCTTCACAGCGCCTGCTCAGAGCAGGTGCCGGGAAGCCTCCAGGAGTGCACGTCAGATCGCTGATCTGACACAGTGCACAGCAAAGTGTCAGATCAGCGATCTTACACTATAACATGATGCCCCGCCCGGGGCAATGTTATAGTGTAAAAAAAAAATATTCACATGTGTAAAAAAAAATTAAAAAAATTCCTAAAATATATATATATATATATATATATATATATATTTATATTGTTCCTATAAATACATTTCTTTATCTAAATAAAAATAACAATAAAAGTACACATATTTAGTATCGTCGCGTCCGTAACGACCCGACCTATAAAACTGGCCCACTAATTAACCCCTTCAGTGAAGACCATAAAAAAGAGGCAAAAAACAACACTTTATTATCATACCACCAAACAAAAAGTGGAATAACATGCGATCAAAAAGACGGATACAAATAACCATTGTACCGCTGAAAACATCATCCTGTCCCGCAAAAAAATGAACTGCCATACAGCATCATGAGCAAAAAAATTAAAAAGTTATAGTCCTCAGAATAAAGCGATGCAAAAATAATTATTTTTTCTATAAAATACTTTTTATCGTATAAAAGCACCAAAACATAAAAAAAATATAGATGAGTTATCGCTGTAATCGTACTGACCCGAAGAATAAAACTGCTTTATCCACTTTACCAAACGCGGAACGGTATAAACATCTCTCCCAAAAGAAATTCATGAATAGCTAGTTTTTGGTCATTCTGCCTCACAAAAATCTGAATGAAAAGCGATCAAAAAATATCACGTGCCCGAAAATGTTACCAATAAAAACATCAACTTGTCCCGCAAAAAACAAGACCTCACATGACTCTGTGGACCAAAATATGGAAAAATTATAGCTCTCAAAATGTGGTAACGGAAAAATTATTTTTTGCAATAAAAAGCGTCTTTCAGTGTGTGACGGCTGCCAATTATAAAAATCCGCTAAAAACCTGCCATAAAAGTAAATCAAACCCCTCTTCATCACCCCCTTAGTTAGTGAAGAATTAAAAAAATGTATTTATTTCGATTTTCCTAATAGGGTTAGGGTTACCGCTAGGGTTAGGGCTAGGGTTAAGGTTAGGGTTAGGGCTAGGGTTAGGGCTAGGGTTAGGGTTAGGGCTAGGGTTAGGGCTAGGGTTAGGGCTATGGTTAGGGCTAGGGTTGGGGCTAGGGTTAAGGCTACAGTTAGGGTTGGGGCTAAAGTTAAGGTTAGGGTTGGGGCTAAAGTTAGGGTTAAGGTTTGGATTACGTTTACGGTTGGGAATAGGGTTGGGATTAGGGTTAGGAGTGTGTCAAGGTTAGGGGTGTGGTTAGGGTTACCGTTGGGATTAGGGTTAGGGATGTGTTTGGATTAGGGTTTCAGTTATAATTGGGGGATTTCCTCTGTTTAGGCAGATCAGGGGCTCTCCAAATGCGGCATGGCGTCCGATCTCAATTCCAGCCAATTCTGCGTTGAAAAAGTAAAACAGTGCTCCTTCCCTTCCGAGCTCTCCCGTGTGCCCAAACAGGGGTTTACCCCAACATATGGGGTATCAGCGTACTCAGGACATATTGGACAACAACTTTTGGGGTCCAATTTCTCCTGTTACCCTTGGGAAAATACAAAACTGGGGGCTAAAAAATAATTTTTGTGGAAAAAAAAGATTTCTTATTTTCACAGCTATGCGTTATAAACTGTAGTGAAACACTTGGGGGTTCAAAGTTCTCACAACACATCTAGATAAGTTCCGTGGGGGGTCTAGTTTCCAATATGGGGTCACTTGTGGGGGGTTTCTACTTTTTAGGTACATCAGGGGCTTTGGAAACGCAATGTGACGCCTGCAGACCAATCCATCTAAGTCTGCATTCCAAATGACCCTCCTTCCCTTCCGAGCTCTGCCATGCGCTCAAATGGTGGTTCCCCCCCAGATATGGGGTATCAGCGTACTCAGGACAAATTGGACAACAACTTTTGGGGTCCAATTTCTCCTGTTACCCTTGGAAAAATACAAAACTGAAGGCTAAAATATAATTTTTGTGGAAAAAAAAAGGATTATTTGTTTTCACGGCTCTGCATTATAAACTGTAGTGAAATACTTGGGGGTTCAAAGCTCTCACAACACATCTAGATTAGTTCCTTAGGGGGTCTACTTTCCAAAATGGTGTCACTTGTTGGGGGGGGTTTCAATGTTTACGCACATCAGTGGCTCTCTAAACGCAACATGACGTCCCATCTCAATTCCAGTCAATTTTGCATTGAAAAGTCAAATGGCGCTCCTTCCATTCCGAGCTCTGCCATGCGCCCAAACAGTAGTTTACCCCCACATATCAGGTATCAGCGTACTTAGGACAAATTGTACAACAACTTTTAGGGTCCAATTTCTTCTCTTACCCTTGGAAAAATAAAAAATTGGGGGCGAAAAGATCATTTTTGTGAAAAAATATGATTTTTTATTTTTACGGCTCTGCATTATAAACTTCTGTGAAACACTTGGTGGGTCAAAGTGCTCACCACACATCTAGGTAAGTTCCTTAGGGGGTCAACTTTCCAAAATGGTGTCACTTGGGGGTTTCAATGTTTAGGCACATCAGTGGCTCTCTAAACGCAACATGGCGTCCCATCTCAATTCCTGTCAATTTTGCATTGAAAAGTCAAACAGCGCTCCTTCCCTTCTGAGCTCTCCCATGCACCCAGTGATTTACCCCCACATATGGGGTATCAGTGTACTCAGGACAAATTGTACAACAACTTTTGGGGTCTAATTTCTTCTTGTACCATTGGGAAATTTAAAAATTGGGGGCGAAAAGATCATTTTTGTGAAAAAATATGATTTTTCATTTTTACGGCTCTGCATTATAAACTTCTGTGAATCACTTAATGGGTCAAAGTGCTCATCATACATCTAGATAAGTTCCTTAGGGGGTCTACTTTGCAAAATGGTGTCACTTGTGGGGGGTTTCAATGTTTAGGCACATCAGGGGCTCTCCAAACTCAACATGGCGTCCCATCTCAATTCCAGTCAATTTTGCATTGAAAAGTCAAATGGCGCTCCTTCGCTTCCGAGCTCTGCCATGCGCCCAAACAGTGGTTTACCCCCACATATGGGGTATCGGCGTACTCAGGACAAATTGTGGAACAAATTTTGGGGTCTAATTTCTTCTCGTACCCTTGCAAAAATAAAAAATTGAGGGCGAAAAGATCATTTTTGTGAAAAAATATTATTTTTTATTTTTACGGCTCTGCATTATAAACTTCTGTGAAACACTTGGTGGGTCAAAGTGCTCACCACACATCTAGATAAGTTCCTTAGGGGGTCAACTTTCCAAAATGGTGTCACTTGTGGGGGGTTTCAATGTTTAGGCACATCAGTGGCTCTCCAAACGCAACATGGCGTTTCATCTTAATTATTGTCAATTTTGCATTGAAAAGTCAAACAGCACTCCTTCCCTTCCGAGCTCTCCCATGCACCCAAATAGTGATTTACCCCCACATATGGGGTATCAGTGTACTCAGGACAAGTTGTACAACAACTTTTGGGGTCTAATTTCTTCTCGTACCATTGGGAAATTAAAAAATTGTGGGCGAAAAATCATTTTTGTGAAAAAATATGATTTTTTATTTTTTCGGCTCTGCATTATAAACTTCTGTGAATCACTTAATGGGTCAAAGTGCTCATCATACATCTAGATAAGTTCCATAGGGGGTCTACTTTCCAAAATGGTGTTACTTGTGGGGGTTTCAATGTTTAGGCACATCAGGGGCTCTCCAAACGCAACATGGCGTCCCATCTCAATTCCAGTCAATTTTGCATTGAAAAGTCAAATGGCGCTCCTTCGCTTCCGAGCTCTGCCATGCGCCCAAACAGTGGTTTACCCCCACATATTGGGTATCGGCGTACTCAGGACTAATTGTGCAACAACTTTTGGGGTCAATTTTCTCCTGTAACCATGGTAAAATAAATCAAATTGGAGCTGAAATAAATTTTTTGTGAAAAAAAGTTAAATGTTCATTTTCATTTAAACATTCCAAAAATTCCTGTGAAACACCTGAAGGGTTAATAAACTTCTTGAATGTGGTTTTCAGCACCTTCAGGGGTGCAGTTTTTAGAATGGTGTCACACTTGGTTATTTTCTATCATATAGACCCCTCAAAATGACTTCAAATGAGATGTGGTCCCTAAAAAAAATGGTGTTGTAAAAATGAGAAATTGCTGGTCAACTTTTAACCCTTATAACTCCCTAACAAAAAAAAATTTGGTTCCAAAATTGTGCTGATGTAAAGTAGACATGGGGGAAATGTTACTTATTAAGTATTTTGTGTGACATATCTCTGTGATTTAATTGCATAAAAATTCAAAGTTGGAAAATTGCGAAATTTTCACCAAATTTCTGATTTTTTTCACAAATAAATGCAGGTAATATCAAAGAAATTTTACCACTATCATGAAGTACAATATGTCACGAGAAAACAATGTCAGAATCACCGGGATCCGTTGAAGCGTTCAAGATTTATAACCTCATAAATGCCTAATCCCTAAGGTGGCTAGCATATATGTAACCTCATAAATGGACAGTGGTCAGAATTGTAAAACTTGGCCCGGTCATTAACGTGCAAACCACCCTTGGGGGTCAAGGGGTTAAGCACTTTGTTTAAGCCATTAACTGGGAAGATTCCTTCTTAAATGGGACAGAGACCATCTCTCTTTGTTCCTAAAATCTCCAGCTTGCATGAAGGACTGTGATGCCATCAGGCTTGGACTGGCCCATAGGGGAACAGGGTAATCCCATGGTGGGCCCCCGTGCAGATCTTGGCCCACAAACCCACTATATGGGCAGTACTTGGCATAAATCACTTGATTCACTCTGTACAGAAAAAAGCAGCATCTCATCATTCATTAACCAAACTACTCAGCTTATTATTATATAGTGATTCAGGTACATTTGTAAACGAGAGTAGTATAGTATTTGTATGCAGGTGAATAGTGGGCCCCCCCATAGTCAATGTTATTAGTGGGCCCTTGGCAACCCAGTCCGATACTGGATACCATCGCTATGGACTATGTATTTTGAAGTGAATACCGTAAAGACTCCCTTTTGATTACATTAATACCCTTGTCAACTTGAAACTGTGCACACATACACTAAGAGGCCATAAGGGACACAGGGCTAGCACGCCACAACATCACCTGTGACATTCCTAATTTCTTTATTATTGGCTGGCCCTGGTACCTTTAACATCTAGTTCCCCCCTGGGCATTGCGTTGACTTTTCTGCCTTCACCTTTTTCGCCACCATTATCATATATATTTTTCTTTTTTTCCTTTGCTTCTTCTTCATCATCCGACTTCTTCTTCTACAACTTTCTTCTTCGGTTTTATCGTAATTTTCTTCATTCTCTCTTTCTTACTTTTCCTATTTTTCTGATCTTTTTCTTTTTTTGTCCTCACTTTCTCTATTATTTCTGTAACCATCATCTTTTTCTTTTCTCTTTCTTCATTTCTTCTTTCCTCTTACTTTTGCAACTTTTCTTCTTTCTCATTTTCTTCTTTCTCATTATTGGTAAAATTATTAAGGTGTATGAAAACTTTGGTTTTCAATTTACATGTATTGTCTTCTTTGTGGGTGTTTTTTATAAATGCAATTTTTAAATCACAGAATTAACCCCTTTCCAACATTGGGCGTAGTAGTATGCCCACGTCGGACTCCCTCCTTTTGATGTGGGCTCCGGCAGTGAGCCCACATCTTTCCCGACACAGATCAGCTGTTTTGAACAGCTGACATGTGCCCAGAACAGCTGGAATCGCGATCCTTCTGCGGCTATTAACCCGTTAAATTGCGCTGTCAAACTCTGACAGTGGCATTTAGCAAGCGCTTATGGAAATCGGGCCAGAAATCTGCCCATCGGTGACCCCCTTCACGTGATCGCGGGTCAATAATGGGTTGGCATGACAACCAGAGGCCTCCTGTAGACCTCTTTGGTTGTCACTGCCAGATTGCTATGAGTGCCACCTAGTGGTTGGCGCTCATAGCAAATGAGGTTTTCTGCTACATGCAGGCAATCTGATTATCGCCTGCATGCAGCAGAACCGTAGTCTCTCGTAGAGACTATTGAAGCATGCCAAAAGTGAAAAAAATGTGGTTAAAATATATATATATATATATATATCATTAAAATAAGAGTTCAAATCACCCCACTCAAAATAAAACAGTAAAAAAAATCAAACATAGACATGTTTGGTATCGTCGCGTTCAGAATTACCCAATCTATCAATAAAAAAAGGAGAAACCTGATCGCTAAATGGTGTAGTGAGAAAAAAAGTCAAAACGCCAGAATTACCTTTTTTTGTTCGCCGTAACATTGCATTAAAACGCAATAATGGGCGATCTAAGGATCGTATCTACCCCAAAATGGTATAATTAAAAACATCATCTCGGTGCGCAAAAAAAAAGGCATAGCCGACTCAAGATCACAAAAAATTGAGACGCTATAGGTATTGGAAAATGGCGCAATTATTATTTTTCAAGAAACTTTGGAATTGTTTTCACCACTTAGATAAAAAAAGAACCTAGACATGTTAGGTGTCTAGGAACTCATAATGACCTGGAGAAACATATTGACAGGTCAGTTTTAGCATTTATTGAACCTAGCAAAAATGCAAAAGAAAAAACAACTGTGGGATTTTTGTGCAATTTCACCGCACTTTGAAATTTCTTCCCATTTTCAGGACATGATATGTTAAAACCAATGATGTCGTTCAAAAGTAGAACACGTCCCGCAAAAAACAATCTCTCAAACAGCCATATTGATGGAAAAATAAAAAAAGTTATGGCTCTGGGAAGAAGGAGAGTACAAAAGGAAAGCGCAAAAACAAAAATATTGGAGATCATGAAGGGGTTAAACTTCTTCAACTTTTAAAGAAACCACTTGTTGGATTGTTCAGATTACTAAAGGCTGTTTTCTGTTCAGTATGATTAATTAATACTTGCCAAAGCTTTTCATATTTAACTATATTTTAGGTATCATATTTTCCAAAGGAGAAACATGGAGATCCATGAGGAGGTTCACGCTATCAACACTTCGAGACTTTGGAATGGGGAAGAAAAGTGTGGAAGCCAGAATTCAAGATGAATTAATGCCCCTTATAGAAAGTTTTAGATCTCATAATGGTAAGATACATCATCCACATTTATCTCATTGCTTCTATATAATCTAACTTCTTGTCTGTCACTTTCTACAACCCAGTCTACAAAATCCACATTGTCAATCCCCAACACAGTTGAACTACAACATTATTCAGAGGGGTTTTGTAAACCCCCATTCACATATAGTAGAGGGTACAGCACAAAGTGTGAGGTTTTTGCTCTATATTTACATCACATTTTCCTGCATTAGGATTTTAATTGGGTATAGGTTGGCTCCAACTATCACTTGTATGTGTGTTTGTTTCAATAATCTATAGTCATTACTGATGGTAGTTTTGACCTGAGGTTACAATATCTGGAGCATTTTTTTTAGTTTTTCTTTTTCATATTTTAATTTACTGTATATCTATATTTGTGTTATTTTAGGCAAACCATTCAATATTCTCATGCTGATAAACAGTGCAGTTTCCAATGTAATCTGCTCTATTATCTTTGGGAAAAGGTTTGAGTACGATGACCCAACGTTTGAAAAATTAATAAAACTATTAGATGAAAATGTCAAACTGGTCGGAACACCCAAAGTGATGGTAAGAAAACCTTCAGATCTAATTTCTAAACTTTTCATTGATTTCTCAGAATAGTTTCAGGGTCACCTTTAGGACTAATTGTAGTGCAATCATGAGCTCAGACAAATAGACCCAAACTCATCTTTTGTTTCTCACCCAATACCCTCCAGATGTTTCAGTTATGAAATAAAAGTGTCCTATATGTAGATGATGATGTACAAACTTGGTTTCGAATATGGTTCATAATAATTAATGTACAATATCCAATTAATATTCTGATTCCCCTTTCTTAAATTTAGTGGGTTATTGTGCTGGAGCAGAACAGTCCTCAGACTTTCACCAAATACAGTGGGTGTAATATGAACATAATAGGGAGTTTAAGGAAACAGACTGCTATGGAGGCTAGATAATACTGATTGTGTTCCTCTATTGATTTATTATTTCTATAGCACCTACATATTTCACAGCTCTTCACATTTTAGAGGAGACTTCTACAGACAATAAAGACATTACAGAATTACAGAATAACTCAGATAATAAGAGGAGTGAAGGCCCTGCTCGCAAGCTTATAATATATGAGGAAATATGAATTTATCAATATAATAATTAGGTACTCACATAACGCTGCATGAACCGGTCACCAGCCAGTATGTGCACAAATACTGACACAGAGGGCTATTAAGTGCATAGAACATATGTGAATAGATGCTACTAGGCTCCTGATTTTGCAGAAAATTTTGTATGTGCAAAAAGGGGATAGTTCGATAAGTGAGGAGAGGTGAAAGGCCAGTCTGAAGAAACGTGTTTTTAGGCCATGCTTAAAACTGGGAGTATTGGAAATTCATCTACCGTATATACCCGAGTATAAGCCGACCCCCCTAATTTTGCTACAAAAAACTGGGAAAACTTAAATGACTCGAGTATAAGCCTAGGGTGGAAAATGCAGCAGCTACCGGTAAATTTCAAAAATAAAAATAGATATCAGTAAAAGTAAAATTAATTGAGACATCAGCAGGATAAGTGTTTTTGAATATCCATATTGAATCCGGAGCCCCATATTATGCTCCATACAGTTCATGATGGGCTCCATAAGATGCTCCATATTAAAATATGCCCCATATAATGCTGCACAAATGTTGATTATGACCCCATAAGATGCTCCATACAGACATTTTCCCCGTATAATGCTGCACAAATGTTGATTATGACCCCATAAGATGCTCCATACAGATATTTGCCCCATATAATGCTGCACATGGCCACATAAGATGCTCCATACAGATATTTGCCTCATATAATGCTCCACAAATGTTGATTATGACCCCATAAGATGCGCCATAAAGATATTTGCCCCCATATAATGCTGCACATGGTCCCATAAGATGCTCCATACAGATATTTGCCCCATATAACGCTGCACATGGCCACATAAGATGCTCCATACAGATATTTGCCCCTTATAATGCTGAACATAACCCCATAAGATGCCCCATACAGATATTTGCCCCATATCATGCTGCACATGGCCCCATACAGATGCCCCATACAGATATTTGCCCCCATATCATGCTGCACATGGCTCCATACAGATGCCCCATACAGATATTTGCCCCCATATCATGCTGCACATGGCCACATAAGATGCTCCATACAGATATTTGCCCCCATATCATGCTGCACATGGCCCCATACAGATGCCCCATACAGATATTTGCCCCCATATCATGCTGCACATGGTCACATAAGATGCCCCATACAGATATTTGCCCCATATAATGCTGCACATGGCCCCATACAGATGCCCCATACAGATATTTGTCCCCATATCATGCTGCACATGGCCACATAAGATGCCCCATACAGATATTTGCCCCCATATCATGCTGCACATGGCCACATAAGATGCCCCATACAGATATTTGCCCCCATATAATGCTGCACATGGCCACATAAGATGCCCCATACAGATATTTGCCCCATATGCTGTTGCTGCGATTAAAAAAATAAAAAAATTACATACTCACCTCTCAGGCCCCCGGCACTTGCTATACTCACCTTTCCCGTTCCACCGCTGACCGCCGCTGTGTCTTCCCATCCTCTGCGCCAACGTTCAGGAAGAGGGTGGCATGCACTAATTACATCACTGCGCCCTCTGACCTGAGGGTCACTGCGGAAGACACAGCGGCGCCGACGGTGAAACGAGGAGCAGGTGAGTATCGCGCACTGCCCCTGTCATACATACCTGCTCCTGGCACCGTCGCTGCACGTCTTTTCCCCGACGCCGCATTTTCTTCCTGTAGTGAGCGGTCACCGTTACCGCTCATTACAGTAATGAATATGCGACTCTGCCTCTATGGGAGGTGGAGCCGCATATTCAATACTGTAATGAGCGGTACCATGTGACCGCTCACTACAGGAAGAAGCTGCAGTGCTGGAAGAAGCAGGGACGTGCAGGGACCGCGCCAGGAGTAGATGAGTATAATTAGACAGCCCCCGCTCCCCCTTCCCTGCCCACCCCTGGGTATGACTCGAGTATAAACCGAGAGGGGGACTTTCAGCCCAAAAAAGTGGGCTGAAAATCCCGGCCTATACTCGAATATATACAGTAATTGTCCGGGGTAGTGCTTTCCCAAAAAATTTGTGAAGCACGTGATAAGTCTTCGAGACAGGAGTGGGAGGTTTGGATTATTGAGGATGTTAGTTTTAGGTCATTAGCAGTACGGAGGGCAGTGACAGGAGGTGAACTTTATAACTACGAACACAGCAGAGCGCTCACGCTGTCTTTTCACAGCATGAGAACCGTGGCTCTCTGACTGGCGTGCTTGACTTAATCGCCAATCAGATGCGCTACGCCGGTGTTTCCCACGCTGTCACAGAGCGTGGGAAACACCAGCTTTTGTGCTGTGTACAGTATGTTTGGCTATATTCAGTGATTAAATTGCCGAATATTGCAAACTCAGTAATCGTGAGCCGAACCAAATATTGAAATATTCGCTCATCTCTAGTCACTAGTCATTGTAATCCTGCCTCTGATGATATAGAGTCTGCTTCAAACGCTTCCTGAAAGCACAGGAAGTATGAGGCTAAAAATGCCCCAGTGGCCAGTGTGAAAATTACAAGATTACTATTGTATTTTTTTTTTTTAAATAAAGATCTTAATAGTAAAAAGAAAAAAAATGTAACACAAACTGTAGATTATATTGGTCATTTTCTGATGATAGCTTCCCTATAAATGAATTATTTTTAGGTGAAAAACTAGACACTGCTGAAGCATTACATTTTCATAAAAAGGAGACCCTTTTTCTAATCCAAGTTAATGCCTATGATTAATTGATTGATGTGACTTGTCCTTTCTTTGATAAGGTTTGAACAACGCTCCACAGAGATCATCATTACTCTTATCAGTTCTTGTCTCCAATGAGGGTCACCACCTAAATCTGTCTCTCACTCACCCACACACAGGACCAATGAGCCTACCCGTATGCTTTTTAGAATATGGAATCCAGTGGAGAACCTGGAGGAAACCCATGCAAGCCTACAAGGAGAACATATTAACTTAGGGTATTTTGTGGATAAATCGTATCAATTTCACTAAATTTGTGCTGTGTCCGTTTTTCACTGATTAATGTTGGCAGAAGCCAGGGAAACTTGTGTTTTTTTCTCATATGAAAAAAATGGAAGACACGCATGAATGGTAAAAATAAAAATCCATCCACAAGGACCAAAAATGTATACAATTGAATCCACTATACTGGTAAAAGTGATGTAGAAAGAAAAACTGAACGGGGCCTAATTCAGAGGTTACACCTGCCTGGATTCTAACCTAGGCTTCTAGTGATGTAGGGTGGAGCGCCACTGACTGCTCCCAATATACACTGTTATTGAATGTATTATTTGTTGCAAGAAAATCTAAAGAGGAATTGTTGATTTCCACAGCTGTATGACTATTATCCTTTCCTCGGATCACTCCTTGGCCTACATAAGAAACTAAAACAGAACTTGCAAGATGTGAAAAATTTTATTTCCCAATGTTCGATGAATCGACGATTGGATTTAGATGCAAATGACGTCACAGGATACATCGATGCATATCTTCTGAAGCAGGAACAGGTGCGTTAATGGTGCATATGTTACCTTAGTTTTCTCTTATGAGATCAAAGGGTGTGATATCAATTATTCTAGGAACATCTGAGGATTTTACTACCTAATTTGTCACGGTTGGTTTTAGGCGACATGTGACCCTGTGGCTGAAAGTAAAAGTGAGACTGTAAATGTTAGGGCTAGCGGAACGCACCGAATAATAAAGAGACTGATACGAGGTGCAGAGATGGTACCTGCTACTATGTAATGGCTGATGGATACTTAGCTCACACGTGGGTCAGACTTCACCCCGTGTGAAATGGTAGCGAGCTCTGTTGCTTCAGAGTCGCGCAATACGCTGCACCCTGTTAGCAGTCACAAGGTGCAGCTGCAAGACACTCGTGGGATACCTAAGAATCACCCCCACTAATCTGGTGATTGAACTGGCTCTGGCTCGGTGGCTTTTGAGCCCGCGCCTGAGGACTCCCCGAGTCAGATGCACAGACCAAGCGGGAATTCCCACCCTATACTGACGGTTGTCAGAAGAGCGCACTGATGGTGCACGGTGCCGTAGAGACGGGCACTGCAACGGGTGCTTAGTGTGCAGATAACACTGTCAGGTGCTAGATAGCTTCCACCATTTGCGAGCAGTCAACAACACGAGGAATGGGAATAATTAAGGAGCTTTCATCCATCGACAGTCATTCATCTACACACACACATTGTAAAGGTTTACACTAGCGCGTGGCCGAGCGGCCATACAAATCTTTTATAGCAGTAGCGCTCCAGGACCTTCCTGATGGTCCAATAGGAGCCGCAACAGGACCTAAGCATGTAACCCCTGACCTCCAATGAGAGGTCGCCCCGTGGGCATGCTCAGTGTGGGAAAAGCAGGACTTAGTCCCTAAAATGCCTGCTCGCCGCTGAACAGTGCTGGCTACAAAGGCAGAGCCTGGAAAGCTAGATGGACCCAAGCATACAGCATCAGCTTGAGCCAGACGCTGGGATCGATGTCTCTGCTGAGCAGGTTCCACTGTGGCTGGAGGAGAATGGGAGACCGCAGTGGACATGGATCGAGATTCTCCCTGTGCAGCGGCGGGAACTCAACACCTAACAGTAAATGCTGAATTATTATACCAACAACACAATCATATAATAATTACCAATTAGACACACAACGCACAGGGATATCAATCAGTAAAACCAGTGACCATCAGGAGATATGTATAAACTCATTCCATGTGCAAAACACACATTATATAAACCTATAAAAAATTGAACATACTAGAGCTTAACATACAAAAATACCATAAATTTTATTGATAATAATGAAAACATCTTTTTATATTAAACAGCAATGATGGAGATGGTACGACAATAAAGGCACCATAGACCAGAGGCAAAATATCACAAACATAAAGCCCACTGCCACCCTAATCATTAACCGCATGGATGGAAAGTTTCTCTCGCCTCAACGGCATAATATTCATACCTCCATAGATAGGTCAATAGTATATAGCAGCATAGTGCCGGGCACTAAGAAAACAAACTTGTAGCCTTTACATTACCTCTGGTCCGATGGTGTCACAACCCCAATGGGAAAATGCCCAGTTCTGAGGACCCCTTCTCAGTAGGGACCTAGTTATTCCCACTCGTCCCCTGACGACCAGAGTCGCATGCTAAAAAATAACGGACAGATTTTTCTGAATGCCCTAAAATGGTCCTTCGCCGGTGAAAATTAATCAGGGAGGGCCATTACAGGTTTGGGGGAGATGAACTGTACATCAGAGGGTGCCGACGTCACAGCTCATGCCAGCAGTAGATGGCTGTAGGAGGCAGGGCTGCCACCAGGAATTTCAGGGCCCCATACTGGCAAAATTTTGGGGGTCCCCTTGAGACTCTGCCCAGGCTCCACCCCAGCTCCGCCCCCACCCATCGAACCTTCCACAATCCCACTGCCCACTCTTGGAAAAACTCCACTTCTGCATCCCATCCTCACCAACCACACATTATCAGTTCCCATCGAATACCATATCGCATACATAGCCAACAGCTTTTGTTTTGGCCAAAAGATTGTTTTCATCCACCACCACAACAAGGCAGACTCTTTTGGGACGGTAATACTCTACTCTAACCTCTTAAAAATTTCTTTAAATATCCAATACTCTTTTAGGTCGATTTTTTAATTTTCTTCAACGGAATGAGTCACATTCATTTTCTTAAATGACCAATAACACCATATGCAAGGGACAAATACCGTCACGCCATAACAAGTCCATGTATTACCATCACATAGTGACCGAATAATACCACATCAAGGGACAAATAACATCACACCGTAATCAGACAAAATATTACCACCATATAGTGAACAGATAATAATGACGAACTGAAAAGATCTGCCATAAAGTGTATGTCCGAATGTTCCACTGTTGAATGGAAAAAATTGGGACCCAGCGGTGGCATCCAGAAAAGGAACGGTGACAAAGCATGTGCCACTCTCCATTCATTTCTATAGGAACTCCAAAAATTTCTGAATGACCCAGGTGGGACCTTTATGTGTGTAACATACTGTAGATGATATATCCCATCAATATGCCATAAATATCCCTGTTGGGCAGGGAACTTTCTAATTACATGGTCAAGATATGCAGACATACACCTGTACTTTAGTCAGAGATAAGTTTACGCTAATATAACCTTATACCCTTATTATTACTAACCTTATTATTATTAAACTTATTATTACGCTCGGACTTTATAAGTCTACAGCACTGATCAGACCATTCTTGGGAGAGGTAACAAGTAGTGATGAGCGAGTATACTCGTTGCTCGGGTTTTCCAGAGCACGCTCGGTTGGTCTCCGAGTATTTGTGACTGCTTGGAGATTTAGTTTTCCTTGGGGCAGCTAGATGATTTGCGGCTACTAGACAGCTTGATTACATGTGGGGATTCCCTAGCAACCAGGCAACCCCCACATGTGCTCGTGCTGGTTAGAAGCTGTAAATCATGCAGTTGAGTCAAGAAAAACTAAATCTCCTAACACTAACAAATACTTGGAGATCACCCGAGCGTGCTCTGGAAAACCCGAGCAACGAGTATATTCGCTCATGACTAGTAACAAGGACCTTTCTGCCGTCTTCATTTGTCTTTGATAGTGGATACTTGGAAACCATTATGGAGGTTTTTTTTTGCATTTTGTCGTTCCTCTGTTATTTCTCCTGAAAATCTATGAATAAACTGACAAATGGCTGATACCATTCATCTGTGTCCCTATCCAGTCTAATCTTGGCTGATCACTGCTGACAGTATCAGACTGTATGGACGCATCATATTTAGGAGGGTAATGGTGACCCCTAGATGTCAGTTAGGCCTGGGGTACAGATTTTGCAATGTGACTGATTGATTTAACCCATCAAGTGACAGTTGCAGTTCTAAGAATTGCACGGCACGCAGTAAATTGCTTTGTACAGCAGCTGTTGCCCTAGAGGTAACAACAGGTGTGTCTGCTTAGGCCAGGCGCTCTGCGCACATTTCCAGGAGTAGCAATAGAGGAACTGCTGCACAACAAAGGGTCCACAGGCTTTATATATGTAATAGGGTGCAGGGTTGAGTATGTCACCACGGAACAGACAGACGAACTGTTGAAGGGGATTTATTAACAGGGGTAAAATTCTCCTCGCAGGGAGTAAACAGGGGGTTAATAGAGACAAATCAAACAGTAAGCAGTTAAGCGGAATCAAAAGAGTTAACGAGTGTTCTTGTAACTTATCAGTCCAGGGAGGTCCTGACAGGAGGGTCCTTTATCCCACGTGGGTACAGTCACCAGCAGGGCTTGAGATCCTGAAGTCTCTTCTCTGTCTCCTGGAAACTCCGGGGTTAAGCCTCTGCAGCCTGTTCTCCCTGTGCAGCTGGAAGCAGGAAGTCACACAGCCACTCTGCTGGAGTCTCTGGATATTAGGCTGACAGTCTCTCTCTCTGCAGCACGAACACACACACACTGAGCAGTTTCCTTAGTCACACTCAGGGGTCCTGGCTTGTCACTGCGGTCACCGGGGCTGCGTGCTCAGGTCACTGTAAGGGGATACGTCGTCTCTGATTATGGAGGCTTCCAAGTCCCCACTCTCATTCCAGCCTTAGTGCCCTCACGGGGAGCACTCTGTCATGGGGAGCGCGGCTCTGCAGCCTGCTTTCTCTCTGGCACGCTGTCTCCTCTTTCTCACGCGCTCTGCTCTCCCTCACTTTTCTGACCACACCCCTGTCTCTTCCTCCCTGCCCCAGCCGTCACATGGTCCCTTCTGTCCAGGGCAGAAAGTCTTCCCCCCGACAACCCAGCTGTCTAAGTGGTTCCAGGTAAGGAGCAGGGAAAGCAACCTCCTTACATATATTACAGGGGTTGTCCACTACTAAGACAACCCCTTCTTGATGTAAATGTTTGGCACCAATAAAATAATAAAGCCTATATTCACCTCCCGTGCTGGCGCCGTTCCCGCAGTGTCAGCAGTCGCTCTCCCCGGGGTTCTCATGTGGTGTTGTGTGTCACACATGTAATAGTTTGTGAAAATATAAAAAGAGACCTCAGCGACCATATAAAACTGACATGATAATCAGCGTGGACCCTGACCGCACTCATCTCTAAACCTACATATACAGTAGTGAAATATCAGCTGTTTTACTGCGTGGATTATTGCGTCCATTATATAACGACGATAATGATAAATATGAGAATGCAGAAATACTGGATTCCACCAGTGCTCTGAAGATGTTCACACACTGCTTTTTTTAAGCCAGTTTTCTGCTATGAAAAATGGAGTGTTGGCAGGAAAAATGCTGTGCACATTATGTGCATTTTTGATGCATTCATTTAAAAAGGTAAAAGAAATGCAGCAAAAACACTGGAAGGGTATGTGCACAAGTTGCAGATTCTCTGCAGATCTGCAGCGTTTTTTGAGGTGCAGAAACGCTGCAGATCCGCATTTGATTGACAGTACAATGTAAATCAATGAAAAAAAAAATGCTGTGTACACTTTGCGGAAAATCCGCTGCGGAAACACTGCGGTTTAAAAGAAATAGCATGTCACTTCTTTTTTGTGAATCTGCAGCGTTTTTGTACCCATTCCATTATAGAAAACCGCAGGGGTAAAAACCGCAGCAAATCCGCAAGAAAACCGCACCAAAAACGCACAAAAAACGCTGCGGAACCGCAACAAAAAACGCAACAAATCCGCAGGTGCGTTTTCTGCCAGGAGAGGCAGAATCCGCACCAGAAATTTCCTAACAGAAAAAAGCCAAATTTAAATGAAAATCAGATTTCTCTACCATGCTCACAAAACTAGTGTGGGAGCTTCACGGAGAGAATCACCAATATCAATTTAACACTCCACAATATAGAAAAATCCATCAAAAATTGGAGTACATGTCCATAAATACTCAAAGAGATTTTTATTACATTGTCAATAAATACAAAACATATTAGCATTAACAGGTCAATACTACAAATTCAAACAGCCAAATGAGGAAGCTGACGAAGCTGACGCGAAACGCGCGTTGGGGCCACAGCGTGGAGCGTCCTAATTGCCAATAGCTGGGTAAGGTCCTACAAGCACATCTATATGTATTAATATACTTTGTGGAGAGGGTTTCTTGAGCCTATGCGCAGGGCTCTGTATACCTGATTATGCTATTGCTGTAATTCGTGTTGGAACTTTCCGGTACTGTGATCTTGGCCCAGCTAATAATTGCACTAAGCACTTTGAATAAGTATTTTTTGGCATTAGGCTTATCCACGCTGTGTCTTTCCATCTTATTGCTACCATCATTCCTCATTTGGCTGTTTGAATTTGTAGTATTGACCTGTTAATGCTAATATGTTTTGTATTTATTGACAATGTAATAAAAATCTCTTTGAGTATTTATGGACATGTACTCCAATTTTTGATGGATTTTTCAGAAATTTCCTAAGCCTAATCCGCAACGTGTGCACATAGCCGAAGAATTGACATGCTGCATTTTTTTCAAAAGAACGCACAACACAAGAAAAAAAAATGTTGTGGCTACTGTAAAATGCTCACTTGTATATACATACAGTAGACCGGTATATGACGTCTACTCACGCATTGTAGGTGAGGTGTGTTATTAAAGATGAGACTCTTCGAGGGAGATAATTCATGAACATACACACATGCATATGTTTCCACGTTCAGTATTACATCCAGATTAGCTGCGGATTGAACGCCGCGTACAACTGAGGCATTCAACCCGCAGCGTCCAGAGGTTACAGCATAGTGGAGGGCATTTTATGAAATCCCGTCTCCACTATGCGTGGTAACACGCATCCGGCGGCCCTGCGATTCCGGACATGCGGTGCGTCTTTATAGAATGCAGCATGTGCTCCGTCTCCGCAAGGTAAATCACAGGGTCCTATGTATGAGGTGCAGAGATTCCGGATGTGTGCAATGAACATATCTGGAATCACCGCGCATACAGAAGGGGGCGGCGCTTTGGGTGGAGCGGATTTTCCACTCAATCCAAAACGCCGGCAATCCGGCCCATGGACACATACCCTTAGGGTACAGAGCGCAGCGCTCATCTGCAGACATGGCCACTCTACAGTCACTCTACACTGATAGCACTATATACAGTACATATATATATATACACACACTGTACACTATACATTGCCTACACTATATACTGCAGATACAGTATTACATATACAAGGATCATCTCCAGTATTTCCATAGACACTTATTTGCAAACAAGAAAATACATATACTGCACACTATATATTACATACATTATATACACATACTATCGTACTCACACTATTATACATACTTACCTATCCTGCAGGGCCTTCACCACCTGCCCCATCATCCCAGCACAGCAGACAGACAGGGCAGAAGTCAATAGGACGAGCCCCCACTACAGCAGAAGACTAAGATGGCTGCTTCCTCTTCCAGTACAGACACTTGGTCTCCCCCTCCCCCGGTCCCGACTGCAGAAAGTGATGTGAGTACAGGGAGACACAGCAGTTTCCTAACCACTAACCAGTACTGGTGTTATGGAGGGACAGTGTAGTGTAGCCTAGTGCAGTGCTGGCAGCTTGATCCCACAGAAATAGTGGGGCCCCGGGGTCTCTCCTGCAGCCCAGTGAGAAGCCCTAGTTCTGGAGCCACTAGGAGGCAGCATCACAGGATTGCTGACCTTTTCTGGCTCCTCCAATCTCTTCCTGCAGAGCTCCGTTCAGTGCTGCTGTCATGTTCAGAAGTAGGTGAGGGTGAGAGAAGATGGAGGCGACACCTAGCTCTGCACAGTGCACTGCACACACACTATGCAAGAGCCGAGGACCTTGTACATCGTGTCTGCTGCAGTGAGTGCGGCCACATCAGACAGGAGCGATGCAGTCTGCCACTGGAAAGTGCCTCCTCTGTCCCTGGGACCCGATAATCTAGAAGAAAAGAGGTGGAGCCCGAAGTGCGTGAGACATGGTGCCAGCGTGTCTCAGTCAGTCCGGGCCCTCCCTCCTTGCCTCTCCTCATCGGGCCCCTTACACATTTATGGGTAGTACTGCCCTGATGGCGGCCCTGGTAGGAGGTCTTCAACAAATTATCTGACCTTGCAGTTGGCATTGTGATGTTGTTCCGAGGTCAGAATACCAGGAGGATAGTGGTTCAGAGCAGCAGGTGTTAAACAGGCGGATGGTCAGAACAAGGTTGAAGATCAGGCAACAAAAGATCTACAAACAGAACTCAAGTCACAGAGAGACAAAGCACACTTAGCTGAATGTATATCAGACAGAGGTCTGGGAGTAACAGCCCAGTTAAGTAGCATGGCAATCACCTTGGACAATGATCACAAGGAGACAACCAGTGCCTCCCAGTCTCAGATTGGACTGTTGAGCTGTCAATCAACACAGTGACAGTTCAGCACGCCCCTGTACCAGATTGGGCGATTGAGCTGTCAATCAAAGTACTGACATCTTCAGTTTGCCCCTGTACAAGATTGAATGGCTGAGCTGTCAGTAACTGCATCCCAGACACACTGAGGAGTGAAACAGTAACATTTCCTTAATACTTCCCATTCAGGAAATTATAGTCATGAGAACATTACTGTGACAAACTTAGTGTTTCCTGCAAAAAAATGTTAAACAAAAGTGGACGGTGAGTACCAAATAAGAAACAGAAGAATGTGATAATTACCTCGGAACAAGCTGATTATAGTAACATGGGGAATATTTGTGTTATGTAATTTTAGGAAAAAACGAAAGCTCAGACATATTTTAATGAAGAAAATCTACTTACTTCCGTCATGGATCTCTTCACTGCTGGAACTGAAACCACATCTACAACAATCCGCTGGGGAATTTTACTGATGATGAAGTATCCAGAGATTCAAAGTAATTCTTTATATATTTGTAAAAGTTATATAAGACCGTAAATGAACAGCTACTATCTCTATAGACCACCAAATCACCTCTTTCTGAAGGCTACCACTTTACCCAGATTTTCTGTTATTTATTCACTTTTGTATCATATTCTATTTACTGTATAATGGCCGTCTTTTTAATTACCACCCCTGTAAAAGTAATTTTTTAATTGCAATTTTGCTATTGTTGTGTAAACAAACTATCAACTAAGTTGAATAATTCTATTATATAATTTTTGCACTTATTGCATGTTTTATTTTTTCTAAAGTTCTACCATGATGCTGACACCATTCCTAGACAGGGACTTGTGATTTCTGGCACAGTATGACATTTAGATTGCACCTAAAATATCTTTTTCCATAGCCAAGAAATATCTAAGTTTTAATCTTTTTAAGCTTCATAACTTTGTTATATGAATGAGTATACCGGGAATTCATAATGTAATCCCCAGCAGTCCACTAGAGAATGAATGGAGCCGCAGTGCCCATGCTTGATCTCCACTCCATTTAAAGATAACCTGTCATGTTCACAAACACTATTATCCTGCAGATATAGGGTTAATCTGCAAGTTAATAACATTGCAAAGCTGCCCGGACGCTGCACTGAAAGCTCAGCTACTGGGAGGAAATTAACTTTATTACTCTCTGCAGCATCTGGCTTTCAGTCATAGTGGCGCAGCAAGCGCGGCTTCAGTCACCGCTCAGTACATAGTGAGCATCAGTGGTAACCACGCCCTAGCACTGACTGACAGCCCATACAAATCAGAATAAAAGCCTATAATATATTAATGCATTGGTATTGTTGTGCAAGTACAAAATGTAACAAAATGTTTTCTTTTGCTTTATAGAGAAGGTACAGGAGGAAATTAAAACACATATTAAACCTGGACAGCTGCCAACAGTAGAAGATCGGAAGAAAATGTCTTATACTGATGCAGTAATACATGAAATACAAAGGTTTGGAAATATTGTCCCATTGAACGTGTCACACGCAACTCCAACTGATGTGTATTTGCGGGGATACCTGATACCAAAAGTGAGTTTATTTTTTAAAAAAGTCCTTAGTCCTTATGCTCAAGAACTGTAAACGTTTACCTATTCGTAAAAGGGACTGCTATGGGGTCCACAGCCATCCAAATAATCTCACATTTTTAAATGTATTTAATTAAAAAGATATTTGGTGATTTATTGTTCACAGGGCACAGAGGTTATTCCACTCCTGACTTCAGTTCTCTATGACAAGGCTCAATGGAAAACTCCCTATGATTTCAATCCTAATCACTTCTTGGATGAAAATGGGAAATTTGTCCGACATGATGCATTTATGCCATTCTCAGTAGGTAAGTAATGAGGAGCATTAAGCATGCAAGATCAAATCATTTTACATGTCACTTAACTGACAAAACACTGAACAACAAAATGACTATGTTTTAACAAGATACAAAAGATGTTGGACTCTGTTGTGCTAAAACATGTAGACATAGAATATATGAAATATGAATAGCAATACTTCTCTGGATAACAAGAAAAAATTGAGATGCTTAGCACAAAATTTGGCCAATTCATGCATGCCCAGCAACCAACGACAAGGTGGTCTCACGCTGCTGGGACCCTACGTGTCTAGTCTGAATGCCTCTCTTAACAAGGAATAAAATGTTTTCTAAATCTCATATTTTTTCTTCCAAAAAGTTCAAAAATGTTCTATGGTCATATTAAGATGCTCAACATATGTATGAGCACATTGTCATTGCTTTGTAATATAGCCTAGAATAATAATAATTGTATTTAGGCCGGCCTCACACTCAGCGTATAAAAATACGGTCCATTATTTACGGCCGTAATACGCAGAAAAGTCCCCAAAATAGTGATCCGTATGTCATCCGTAGGCAGGGTGTTATGATAGCAATCCAGTGACACAGTGTGCCAGAAATCAGAGCACATACAGTGATCAGACAATAACCAAAAAACAATAGAACGAGCTCTGAGACGTGGAATCTCTGTAGACTGCAACCTGAACCTATCCTATACACAACTAAAGGTGGCTGTGGATTGCGCCTGACACTACCTATGCAACTCGGCACAGCCTGAGGAGCTGACTAGCCTGAAGATAGAAACACAAGCCTGACTTGCCTCAGAGAAATACCCCAAAGGAAAAGGCAGCCCCCCACATATAATGACTGTTAGCAAGATGAAAAGACAAACGTAGGGATGAAATAGATTCAGCAAAGTGAGGCCCGATATTCTAGATAGAGCGAGGATAGCAAAGAGAACTTTGCAGTCTACAAAAAACCCTAAAGCAAAAAACCACGCAAAGGGGCCAAAAAGACCCACCGTGCCGAACTAACGGCACGGCGGTACACCCTTTGCATCTCAGAGCTTCCAGCAAAACGAATAGACAAGCTGGACAGAAAAAGTAGCAACAAAAGCAAAGAAGCACTTATCTAAGCAGAGCTGCAGGCCACAGGAAAAATCCAGGAGCTCAGATCCAACACTGGAACATTGACAAGGAGCAAGGAAGACAGAATCAGGCGGAGTTAAATAACAAAGAAGCCAACGAGCTCACCAGAACACCTGAGGGAGGAAGCTCAGAAGCCGCAGTACCACTTGTGACCACAGGAGTGAATTCAGCCACAGAATTCACAACAGTACCCCCCCCTTGAGGAGGGGTCACCGAACCCTCACCAGAGCCCCCAGGCCGACCAGGATGAGCCACATGAAAGGCACGAACAAGATCTGGAGCATGGACATCAGAGGCAAAAACCCAGGAATTATCTTCCTGAGCATAACCCTTCCATTTAACCAGATACTGGAGTTTCCGTCTAGAAACACGAGAATCCAAAATTTTCTCCACAATATACTCCAATTCCCCCTCCACCAAAACCGGGGCAGGAGGCTCAACAGAAGGAACCATAGGTGCCACGTATCTCCGCAACAACGACCTATGGAATACATTATGTATGGAAAAGGAGTCTGGGAGGGTCAAACGAAAAGACACAGGATTGAGAATCTCAGAAATCCTATACGGACCAATAAAACGAGGTTTAAATTTAGGAGAGGAAACCTTCATAGGAATATGACGAGAAGATAACCAAACCAGATCCCCAACACGAAGTCGGGGACCCACACGGCGTCTGCGATTAGCGAAAAGTTGAGCCTTCTCCTGGGACAAGGTCAAATTGTCCACTACCTGAGTCCAGATCTGCTGCAACCTGTCCACCACAGAATCCACACCAGGACAGTCCGAAGACTCAACCTGTCCTGAAGAGAAACGAGGATGGAACCCAGAATTGCAGAAAAATGGAGAGACCAAGGTAGCCGAGCTGGCCCGATTATTAAGGGCGAACTCAGCCAACGGCAAAAAGGACACCCAATCATCCTGGTCTGCAGAAACAAAACATCTCAGATATGTTTCCAAGGTCTGATTGGTTCGTTCGGTCTGGCCATTAGTCTGAGGATGGAAAGCCGAGGAAAAAGATAGGTCAATGCCCATCCTACCACAAAAGGCTCGCCAAAACCTTGAAACAAACTGGGAACCTCTGTCAGAAACAATATTCTCAGGAATGCCATGCAAACGAACCACATGCTGGAAGAACAAAGGCACCAAATCAGAGGAGGAAGGCAATTTAACCAAGGGCACCAGATGGACCATTTTAGAAAAGCGATCACAGACCACCCAAATGACTGACATCTTTTGAGAAACGGGAAGGTCAGAAATGAAATCCATCGAAATATGTGTCCAAGGCCTCTTTGGGACCGGCAAGGGCAAAAGCAACCCACTGGCATGAGAACAGCAGGGCTTAGCCCTAGCACAAATCCCACAGGACTGCACAAAAGTACGTACATCCCGTGACAGAGATGGCCACCAGAAGGATCTAGCCACTAAGTCTCTGGTACCAAAGATTCCAGGATGACCAGCCAACACCGAACAATGAAGTTCAGAGATAACTTTACTAGTCCACCTATCAGGGACAAACAGTTTCTCCGCCGGACAACGATCAGGTTTATTCGCCTGAAATTTTTGCAACACTCGCCGCAAATCAGGGGAGATGGCAGACACAATGACTCCTTCCTTGAGGATACTCGCCGGCTCAGATGAACCCGGAGAGTCGGGCACAAAACTCCTAGACAGAGCATCCGCCTTCACATTTTTAGAGCCCGGAAGGTACGAAATCACAAAATTGAAGCGGGCAAAAAATAACGACCAACGGGCCTGTCTAGGATTCAAGCGCTTGGCAGACTCGAGATAAGTAAGGTTCTTATGATCAGTCAATACCACCACGCGATGCTTAGCTCCTTCAAGCCAATGACGCCATTCCTCGAATGCCCACTTCATGGCCAGCAACTCTCGGTTGCCCACATCATAATTATGCTCAGCAGCCGAAAACTTCCTGGAAAAGAAAGCACATGGTTTCAACACTGAGCAACCAGAACCTCTCTGTGACAAAACCGCCCCTGCTCCAATCTCAGAAGCATCAACCTCGACCTGGAACGGAAGAGAAACATCTGGTTGACACAACACAGGGGCAGAACAAAAACGACGCTTCAACTCCTGAAAAGCTTCCACAGCAGCAGAAGACCAATTAACCAAATCAGCACACTTCTTGGTCAAATCGGTCAATGGTTTGGCAATGCTAGAAAAATTACAGATGAAGCGACGATAAAAATTAGCAAAGCCCAGGAATTTTTGCAGACTTTTCAGAGATGTCGGCTGAGTCCAATCCTGGATGGCTTGGACCTTAACCGGATCCATCTCGATAGTAGAAGGGGAAAAGATGAACCCCAAAAATGAAACTTTCTGCACACCGAAGAGACACTTTGATCCCTTCACAAACAAAGAATTAGCACGCAGGACCTGGAAAACCATTCTGACCTGCTTCACATGAGAGTCCCAATCATCTGAGAAGATCAAAATGTCATCCAAGTAAACAATCAGGAATTTATCCAGATACTCACGGAAGATGTCATGCATAAAAGACTAAAACACAGATGGAGCATTGGCAAGTCCGAACGGCATCACTAGATACTCAAAATGACCCTCGGGCGTATTGAATGCAGTTTTCCATTCATCTCCTTGCCTGATTCTCACCAGATTATACGCACCACGAAGATCTATCTTAGTGAACCAACTAGCCCCCTTAATCCGAGCAAACAGGTCAGATAACAATGGCAAGGGATACTGAAATTTAACTGTGATCTTATTAAGAAGGCGGTAATCAATACACGGTCTCAGCGAACCATACTTCTTGGCTACAAAAAAGAACCCTGCTCCCAGTGGTGATGACGATGGACGAATATGTCCCTTCTCCAGGGATTCCTTCACATAACTGCGCATAGCGGCGTGTTCAGGCACGGATAAATTAAATAATCGACCTTTAGGGAATTTACTACCAGGAATCAAATTGATAGCACAATCACAATCCCTATGCGGAGGTAGGGCATCGGACTTGGGCTCTTCAAATACATCCTGATAATCAGACAAGAACTCTGGGACCTCAGAAGGAGTGGATGACGAAATAGACAAAAATGGAACATCACCATGTACCCCCTGAAAACCCCAGCTGGATACCGACATAGAGTTCCAATCCAATACAGGATTATGGGTTTACAGCCATGGCAACCCCAACACGACCACATCATGCAGATTATGTAGCACCAGAAAGCGAATAACTTCCTGATGTGCAGGAGCCATGCACATGGTCAGCTGGGTCCAATACTGAGGTTTATTCTTGGCCAAAGGTGTAGCATCAATTCCTCTCAACGGAATAGGACACCGCAAAGGCTCCAAGAAAAATCCACAACGTTTAGCATAATCCAAATCCATTAGATTCAGGGCAGCGCCTGAATCCACAAACGCCATGACAGAATACGATGACAAAGAGCATATCAAGGTAATGGACAGAAGGAATTTGGATTGTACAGTACCAATGACGGCAGACCTATCGAACCGCTTAGTGCGCTTAGGACAATGAGAAATAGCATGAGTGGAATCACCACAGTAGAAACACAGACCATTCAGGCGTCTGTGTTCTTGCCGTTCAACTCTGGTCATAGTCCTATCGCACTGCATAGGCTCAGGTTTATTCTTAGATAATACCGCCAAATGGTGCACAGATTTACGCTCGCGCAAGCGTCGACCGATCTGAATGGCCAAAGACATAGACTCATTCAAACCAGCAGGCATAGGAAAACCCACCATGACATCCTTAAGAGCCTCAGAGAGACCCTTTCTGAACAAAGCTGCCAGCGCAGATTCATTCCACAGAGTGAGTACTGACCACTTCCTAAATTTCTGACAATATACTTCTATATCATCCTGACCCTGGCACAAAGCCAGCAAATTCTTCTCAGCCTGATCCACTGAATTAGGCTCATCGTAAAGTAATCCGAGCGCCAGGAAAAACGCATTTACATTACTCAATGCAGGGTCTCCTGGCGCAAGAGAAAATGCCCAGTCCTGAGGGTCGCCGCGCAAAAAAGAAATAATAATCAAAACCTGTTGAATAGGATTACCAGAAGAATGAGGTTTCAAGGCCAGAAATAGCTTACAATTATTTTTGAAATTAAGAAACTTAGTTCTATCACCAAAAAACAAATCAGGAATAGGAATTCTTGGTTCTAACATAAATTTCTGATCAATAGTATCTTGAATCCTTTGTACATTTGTAACGAGATTATCCATTGAAGAGCACAGACCCTGAATATCCATGTCCACACCTGTGTCCTGAAACACCCAAATGTCTAGGGGGAAAAAAAAAAATTGAACACAGAGCTGAGAGAAAAAAAAAAAAAAATGATGTCAGAACTTCTTTTTTCCCCTCTATTGAGAATCATTAGGTAGGCTCCTTGTACTGTTATGATAGCAATCCAGTGACACAGTGTGCCAGAAATCAGAGCACATACATTGATCAGACAATAACCAAAAAACAATAGAACGAGCTCTGAGACGTGGAATCTCTGTAGACTGCAACCTGAACCTATCCTATACACAACTAAAGGTGGCTGTGGATTGCGCCTGACACTACCTATGCAACTCGGCACAGCCTGAGGAGCTGACTAGCCTGAAGATAGAAACACAAGCCTGACTTGCCTCAGAGAAATACCCCAAAGGAAAAGGCAGCCCCCCACATATAATGACTGTTAGCAAGATGAAAAGACAAACGTAGGGATGAAATAGATTCAGCAAAGTGAGGCCCGATATTCTAGATAGAGCGAGGATAGCAAAGAGAACTTTGCAGTCTACAAAAAACCCTAAAGCAAAAAACCACGCAAAGGGGGCAAAAAGACCCACCATGCCGAACTAACGGCACGGCGGTACACCCTTTGCGTCTCAGAGCTTCCAGCAAAACGAATAGACAAGCTGGACAGAAAAAGTAGCAACAAAAGCAAAGAAGCACTTATCTAAGCAGAGCTGCAGGCCACAGGAAAAATCCAGGAGCTCAGATCCAACACTGGAACATTGACAAGGAGCAAGGAAGACAGAATCAGGCGGAGTTAAATAACAAAGAAGCCAACGAGCTCACCAGAACACCTGAGGGAGGAAGCTCAGAAGCCGCAGTACCACTTGTGACCACAGGAGTGAATTCAGCCACAGAATTCACAACAGCAGGGTGTGTCAGCGTATTTTGCGCATGGCATCCTCCGTATGTAATCCATATGGCATCCGTACTATGAGATTTTCTCGCAGGCTTGCAAAACCGACATACGGACATACAATGGATCCATGTGCTCAAATAATCGTAAAAACATATATACTGTCTATATATATATACAGTATATATATATATACAGTATATATATATATATATTTATATATATATGATGTATGTCAGTGAGATATATATATATATATATATATATACATACATATATATATATATATATATATATATAAATATTTCATCCAGTGCAAGATAGCTTAAAAGCCGGTAATTCAATTGCTGGCTTTTCTATCTCCTTCACAAACCCGACATGATATGAGACATGGTTTACATACAGTAAACCATCTCATATCCCTTTTTTTTTTGCATATTCCACACTACTAATGTTAGTAGTGTGTATGTGCAAAATTTGGGCGCCCTAGCTATTAAATTAAAGGGTTAAATCGCTGAAAAAATTGGCGTGGGCTCCCGCGCAATTTTTTCCTCCAGAATTGTAAAGCCAGTGACTGAGGGCAGATATTAATAGCCTGGAAAGGGTCCATGGTTATTGCCCCCCCCCCCCTCCTGGCTAAAAACATCTGCCCCCAGCCACCCCAGAAAAGGCACATCTGGAAGATGCGCCTATTCTGGCACTTGTAATAAGACTTCGCATAGTACTTGGCTCAGTGTTACTCTATGGGGTAGCTCATATCTGCAATTATTTTCTCATGCCGAATCGACATGCGAGAACAATTGCAGCATGCTGTGATTGGCACCAAGACTTGGCTAAGTCTTGGCTCGCTTGCACCCATATAAGTCTATGGGTGTGAGTGACACAACGCACAGCACTCATTATACGCCGACGTATATAATTTATCCTCCTCTTCCGCACCTGTGCGAGAGGATCGGAGCACAGTAGCATGACAATCGGCTCCATCTCACAGCAGAGCAGGAGCAGAGGTTCCTTAGCATATTGCATCCGATGATCTCGCATTCGATGCCATACGCTAGTGTGACTCCGGCCTTTGAGTCAAAATCTAATTTCTACATGACTTTGTTAACTTACTAATCCCTTTTCTACAGGAAGAAGAGCTTGTGCAGGAGAGGCCTTGGCCAAGATGGAACTTTTCCTGGTTTTTACTGGACTTCTTCAAGCATTTACTTTCTATCCACCTCCAGGAGTTTCCAGAGAAGACCTCAGTCTAAAGCCTGGCGTTGGATTCACATTAGTGCCCACACCATACATGACCTGTGCAAAGCCAAACTATTAGTTTGAGTTGAAAAACAACATAGAGACTGCTGTTTTTTGTTTGATTATATTTTAATTTATATATTTTGCACTTTTTTAAATCTCATTTTCAAATCTCTTTAGTTGAAATCTGTGGAAAAAAATCTTGCAATGATCTCCAATTATCTTAATTCACCTTTAAACTAAATGGATGTTTTTTAGTTTTAGTAAATGCTGATAGGATTTTTTGATTGGTGGGACCCCCTTACACATTAGGTTAAAGTCACACAAACATCTAATCTGTATAGGTGCCCCCTGACTTTTTACTGACTAATGAAGTCAGGAGAAAGGAAGTTCAGTCATTATCAAGTTAATTGCTGTAAGCCTTTCTCCACTTTTGCCATTAAACATTTACTAACCAAGAGTACACATATTTTGGGATGTCAGTAGAGATAGTTATTAGTAGAGATGAGCGAATATTTCAATGTTTGGTTTGGATTACGATTGCCGAATTTGCAATATTTGCCGATTAATTCATCGAACATTTGCCGAACATAACTGAACGCCATTCATGTCAATGGGAGGCAAAAAAAAACACATGCACAACACCTGGGATTCAAGCTTGAGGAGGCTAATTTGCATATTCTAGATGCCTTCTGGGAAAAGCGAAGTCTCCCTAAGCTAGAAGATCGTTGGGTACAGCCGGGACCAGCTGCTTGGAAAGCATCACCAAACCAGGGATTCAAGCTTGAGGAGGCTAATTTGCATATTCCAGGTGCCTTCTGGGAAAAGCGAAGTCTCCCTAAGCTAGAAGATCGTTGGGTACAGCCGGGACCAGCTGCTTGGAAAGCATCACCAAACCAGGAATTCAAACTTGAGGAGGCTAATTTGCATATTCCAGGTGCCTTCTGTGAAAAGCGAAGTCTCCCTAAGTTAGAAGATCGTTGGGTACAGCCGGGACCAGCTGCTTGGAAAGCATCACCAAACCAGGAATTCAAACTTGAGGAGGCTAATTTGCATATTCCAGGTGCCTTCTGTGAAAAGCGAAGTCTCCCTAAGCTAGAAGATCGTTGGGTACAGCCGGGACCAGCTGCTTGGAAAGCATCACCAAACCAGGGATTCAAACTTGAGGAGGCTAATTTGCATATTCCAGGTGCCTTCTGGGAAAAGCGAAGTCTCCCTAAGCTAGAAGATCGTTGGGTACAGCCGGGACCAGCTGCTTGGAAAGCATCACCAAACCAGGGATTCAAGCTTGAGGAGGCTAATTTGCATATTCCAGGTGCCTTCTGGGAAAAGCGAAGTCTCCCTAAGCTAGAAGATCGTTGGGTACAGCCGGGACCAGCTGCTTGGAAAGCATCACCAAACCAGGGATTCAAACTTGAGGAGGCTAATTTGCATATTCCAGGTGCCTTCTGTGAAAAGCGAAGTCTCCCTAAGCTAGAAGATCGTTGGGTACAGCCGGGACCAGCTGCTTGGAAAGCATCACCAAACCAGGAATTCAAACTTGAGGAGGCTAATTTGCATATTCCAGGTGCCTTCTGTGAAAAGTGAAGTCTCCCTAAGCTAGAAGATCGTTGGGTACAGCCGGGACCAGCTGCTTGGAAAGCATCACCAAACCAGGAATTCAAACTTGAGGAGGCTAATTTGCATATTCCAGGTGCCTTCTGTGAAAAGCGAAGTCTCCCTAAGCTAGAAGATCGTTGGGTACAGCCGGGACCAGCTGCTTGGAAAGCATCACCAAACCAGGGATTCAAACTTGATGAGGCTAATTTGCATATTCCAGGTGCCTTCTGGTAAAAGCGAAGTCTCCCTAAGCTAGAAGATCGTTGGGTACAGCCGGGACCAGCTGCTTGGAAAGCATCACCAAACCAGGGATTCAAGCTTGAGGAGGCTAATTTGCATATTCCAGGTGCCTTCTGGGAAAAGCAAAGTCTCCCTAAGCTAGAAGATCGTTGGGTACAGCCGGGACCAGCTGCTTGGAAAGCATCACCAAACCAGGGATTCAAACTTGAGGAGGCTAATTTGCATATTCCAGGTGCCTTCTGTGAAAAGCGAAGTCTCCCTAAGCTAGAAGATCGTTGGGTACAGCCGGGACCAGCTGCTTGGAAAGCATCACCAAACCAGGGATTCAAACTTGAGGAGGCTAATTTGCATATTCCAGGTGCCTTCTGGGAAAAGCGAAGTCTCCCTAAACTAGAAGATCGTTGGGTACAGCCGGGACCAGCTGCTTGGAAAGCATCACCAAACCAGGGATTTAAGCTTGAGGAGGCTAATTTGCATATTCCAGGTGCCTTCTGTGAAAAGCGAAGTCTCCCTAAGCTAGAAGATCGTTGGGTACAGCCGGGACCAGCTGCTTGGAAAGCATCACCAAACCAGGGATTCAAACTTGAGGAGGCTAATTTGCATATTCCAGGTGCCTTCTGTGAAAAGCGAAGTCTCCCTAAGCTAGAAGATCGTTGGGTACAGCCGGGACCAGCTGCTTGGAAAGCATCACCAAACCAGGGATTCAAACTTGAGGAGGCTAATTTGCATATTCCAGGTGCCTTCTGGGAAAAGCGAAGTCTCCCTAAGCTAGAAGATCGTTGGGTACAGCCGGGACCAGCTGCTTGGAAACCATCACCAAACCAGGAATTCAAACTTGAGGAGGCTAATTTGCATATTCCAGGTGCCTTCTGTGAAAAGCGAAGTCTCCCTAAGCTAGAAGATCGTTGGGTACAGCCGGGACCAGCTGTTTGGAAAGCATCACCAAACCAGGGATTCAAACTTGAGGAGGCTAATTTGCATATTCCAGGTGCCTTCTGTGAAAAGCGAAGTCTCCCTAAGCTAGAAGATCGTTGGGTACAGCCGGGACCAGCTGCTTGGAAAGCATCACCAAACCAGGAATTCAAACTTGAGGAGGCTAATTTGCATATTCCAGGTGCCTTCTGTGAAAAGCGAAGTCTCCCTAAGCTAGAAGATCGTTGGGTACAGCCGGGACCAGCTGCTTGGAAAGCATCACCAAACCAGGGATTCAAACTTGAGGAGGCTAATTTGCATATTCTAGGTGCCTTCTGTGAAAAGCGAAGTCTCCCTAAGCTAGAAGATCGTTGGGTACAGCCGGGACCAGCTGCTTGGAAGGCATCACCAAACCAGGGATTCAAGCTTGAGGAGGCTAATTTGCATATTCCAGGTGCCTTCTGGGAAATGTGAAGTCTCCTAAAGCTAGAAGATCGTTGGGTACAGCCGGGACCAGCTGCTTGGAAAGCATCACCAAACCAGGGATTCAAACTTGAGGAGGCTAATTTGCATATTCCAGGTGCCTTCTGGGAAAAGCGAAGTCTCCCTAAGCTAGAAGATCGTTGGGTACAGCCGGGATCAGGTGCTTGGAAAGCATCACCAAACCAGGGATTCAAACTTGAGGAGGCTAATTTGCATATTCCAGGTGCCTTCTGGGAAAAGCGAAGTCTCCCTAAGCTAGAAGATCGTTGGGTACAGCCGGGACCAGCTGCTTGGAAAGCATCACCAAACCAGGGATTCAAGCTTGAGGAGGCTAATTTGCATATTCCCGGTGCCTTCTGTTAAAAGCGAAGTCTCCCTAAGCTAGAAGATCGTTGGGTACAGCCGGGACCAGCTGCTTGGAAAGCATCACCAAACCAGGGATTCAAACTTGAGGAGGCTAATTTGCATATTCCAGGTGCCTTCTGTGAAAAGCGAAGTCTCCCTAAGCTAGAAGATCGATGGGTACAGCCGGGACCAGCTGCTTGGAAAGCATCGCCAAACCAGGGATCAAAATTGAGGAGGCTAATTTGCATATTCCAGGTGCCTTCTGTGAAAAGCGAAGTCTCCCTAAGCTAGAAGATCGTTGGGTACAGCCGGGACCAGCTGCTTGGAAAGCATCACCAAACCAGTGATTCAAACTTGAGGAGGCTAATTTGCATATTCCAAGTGCCTTCTGTGAAAAGCGAAGTCTCCCTAAGCTAGAAGATCGTTGGGTACAGCCGGGACCAGCTGCTTGGAAAGCATCACCAAACCAGGGATTCAAGCTTGAGGAGGCTAATTTGCATATTCCAGGTGCCTTCTGGGAAAAGTGAAGTCTCCCTAAGCTAGAAGATCGTTGGGTACAGCCGGGACCAGCTGCTTGGAAAGCATCACCAAACCAGGGATTCAAACTTGAGGAGGCTAATTTGCATATTCCAGGTGCCTTCTGTGAAAAGCGAAGTCTCCCTAAGCTAGAAGATCGTTGGGTACAGCCGGGACCAGCTGCTTGGAAAGCATCACCAAACCAGGGATTCAAACTTGAGGAGGCTAATTTCCATATTCCAGGTGCCTTCTGGGAAAAGCGAAGTCTCCCTAAGCTAGAAGATCGTTGGGTACAGCCGGGACCAGCTGCTTGGAAAGCATCACCAAACCAGGGATTCAAGCTTGAGGAGGCTAATTTGCATATTCCAGGTGCCTTCTGGGAAAAGTTAAGTCTCCCTAAGCTAGAAGATCGTTGGGTACAGCCGGGACCAGCTGCTTGGAAAGCATCACCAAACCAGGGATTCAAACTTGAGGAGGCTAATTTGCATATTCCAGGTGCCTTCTGTGAAAAGCGAAGTCTCCCTAAGCTAGAAGATCGTTGGGTACAGCCGGGACCAGCTGCTTGGAAAGCATCACCAAACCAGGGATTCAAACTTGAGGAGGCTAATTTGCATATTCCAGGTGCCTTCTGTGAAAAGCGAAGTCTCCCTAAGCTAGAAGATCGTTGGGTACAGCCGGGACCAGCTGCTTGGAAAGCATCACCAAACCAGGGATTCAAACTTGAGGAGGCTAATTTGCATATTCCAGGTGCCTTCTGGGAAAAGCGAAGTCTCCCTAAGCTAGAAGATCGTTGGGTACAGCCGGGATCAGCTGCTTGGAAAGCATCACCAAACCAGGGATTCAAACTTGAGGAGGCTAATTTGCATATTCCAGGTGCCTTCTGGGAAAAGCGAAGTCTCCCTAAGCTAGAAGATCGTTGGGTACAGCCGGGACAAGCTGCTTGGAAAGCATCACCAAACCAGGGATTCAAGCTTGAGGAGGCTAATTTGCATATTCCAGGTGCCTTCTGGGAAAAGCGAAGTCTCCCTAAGCTAGAAGATCGTTGGGTACAGCCGGGACCAGCTGCTTGGAAAGCATCACCAAACCAGGGATTCAAACTTGAGGAGGCTAATTTGCATATTCCAGGTGTCTTCTGGGAAAAGCGAAGTCTCCCTAAGCTAGAAGATCGTTGGGTACAGCCGGGACCAGCTGCTTGGAAAGCATCACCAAACCAGGGATTCAAGCTTGAGGAGGCTAATTTGCATATTCCAGGTGCCTTCTGGGAAAAGCGAAGTCTCCCTAAGCTAGAAGATCGTTGGGTACAGCCGGGATCAGCTGCTTGGAAAGCATCACCAAACCAGGGATTCAAACTTAAGGAGGCTAATTTGCATATTCCAGGTGCCTTCTGGGAAAAGCGAAGTCTCCCTAAGCTAGAAGATCGTTGGGTACAGCCGGGACCAGCTGCTTGGAAAGCATCACCAAACCAGGGATTCAAGCTTGAGGAGGCTAATTTGCATATTCCAGGTGCCTTCTGGGAAAAGCGAAGTCTCCCTAAGCTAGAAGATCGTTGGGTACAGCCGGGACCAGCTGCTTAGAAAGCATCACCAAACCAGGGATTCAAACTTGAGGAGGCTAATTTACATATTCCAGGTGCCTTCTGTGAAAAGCGAAGTCTCCCTAAGCTAGAAGATCGTTGGGTACGTACAGCCGGGACCAGCTGCTTGGAAAGCATCACCAAACCGCGTGCCTGTAGGACATTATTGCAAGAGAGCTTGGCTGAGTAGATTACACAAGAAGGAAAACACAGCAAGTCAGCAGGATCTAGGAGCAACATGGCAGATGTGACAACCTACATGGTGAGCTGCAGCATGTGCTACATGTTCACAGATCGACTAGAAGAAGAATCAAATTTCACCTGTCAGAAGTGTAGACTAGTGGCCCTTTTAGAAGAAAAGGTGCGGGGTCTGGAAGAAAGAATAGCAACTTTGAAACTCATCAAAGAGAATGAAGACTTTCTAGACAGATCAGAAGCATCTCTACTGGCCACAGAAGGTGAAAAAAGTGTCAGAGAACCTCCAAAAGCAGATGAGTGGAAGCATGTGACCAAAAGAAGCAAGAAGACCATGGAGAAATCACCAACCACACAACTTAAGAACCGATATCAAATCTTTGTAGAGGATGAAGATGGCACACCTAAGGATGAAGCAATACCAGCAAGCAAAAAAGAAAAGGGCACACAGCAACACGTAACAGCAAAAAGTACAGCCAAGAAGCAACGAAGAGTGGTGGTGGTGGGAGACTCACTACTGAGAGGCACAGAAGCAGCCATCTGCAGACCGGACATAACTGCAAGAGAAGTATGCTGCCTTCCAGGTGCGATGATCAAGGATGTGACCGATAGGATACCAAAGCTCTTCAGCTCCAAGGACATCCACCCATTTCTTCTGATACATGTTGGCACCAATGACACGGCAAGGAAGGACCTACCGACAATCTGCAAAGACTTTGAAGAGTTGGGGAAGAAAGTAAAGGAACTGGATGCACAGGTAGTTTTTTCTTCTATCCTTCCAGTAGACGGGCATGGCACCAGGAGATGGAACAAGATCCTTGATGCAAACAACTGGCTAAGACGATGGTGCAGACAACAAGGATTCGGATTCCTGGACCACGGTGTGAATTACTGGTACGATGGACTCCTCGCCAGAGACGGACTACACCTCAACAAACCTGGGAAACACACATTCGCCAGAAGACTCGCTACACTCATCAGGAGGGCGTTAAACTAGAAGAAGAGGGGACGGGAAGAAAAACATTAGACTCGAACAAAGACGACCCAGGAAAACATACTCAGAAGGGAGGTAAGAACATTTCTAAAACAATCCACAGCGAGGAGATTGGACCAAAACAAAATCCTCTAAACTGCATGCTCGCAAACGCCAGAAGCCTGACAAACAAGATGGAAGAACTAGAAGCAGAAATATCTACAGGTAACTTTGACATAGTGGGAATAACCGAGACATGGTTAGATGAAAGCTATGACTGGGCAGTTAACTTACAGGGTTACAGTCTGTTTAGAAAGGATCGTAAAAATCGGAGAGGAGGAGGGGTTTGTCTCTATGTAAAGTCTTGTCTAAAGTCCACTTTAAGGGAGGATATTAGCGAAGGGAATGAGGATGTCGAGTCCATATGGGTTGAAATTCATGGAGGGAAAAATGGTAACAAAATTCTCATTGGGGTCTGTTACAAACCCCCAAATATAACAGAAACCATGGAAAGTCTACTTCTAAAGCAGATAGATGAAGCTGCAACCCATAATGAGGTCCTGGTTATGGGGGACTTTAACTACCCGGATATTAACTGGGAAACAGAAACCTGTGAAACCCATAAAGGCAACAGGTTTCTGCTAATAACCAAGAAAAATTATCTTTCACAATTGGTGCAGAATCCAACCAGAGGAGCAGCACTTTTAGACCTAATACTGTCTAATAGACCTGACAGAATAACAAATCTGCAGGTGGTCGGGCATCTAGGAAATAGCGACCACAATATTGTGCAGTTTCACCTGTCTTTCACTAGGGGGACTTGTCAGGGAGTCACAAAAACACTAAACTTTAGGAAGGCAAAGTTTGACCAGCTTAGAGATGCCCTTAATCTGGTAGACTGGGACAATATCCTCAGAAATAAGAATACAGATAATAAATGGAAAATGTTTAAGAACATCCTAAATAGGCAGTGTAAGCGGTTTATACCTTGTGGGAATAAAAGGACTAGAAATAGGAAAAACCCAATGTGGCTAAACAAAGAAGTAAGACAGGCAATTAACAGTAAAAAGAAAGCATTTGCACTACTAAAGCAGGATGGCACCATTGAAGCTCTAAAAAACTATAGGGAGAAAAATACTTTATCTAAAAAACTAATTAAAGCTGCCAAAAAGGAAACAGAGAAGCACATTGCTAAGGAGAGTAAAACTAATCCCAAACTGTTCTTCAACTATATCAATAGTAAAAGAATAAAAACTGAAAATGTAGGCCCCTTAAAAAATAGTGAGGAAAGAATGGTTGTAGATGACGAGGAAAAAGCTAACATATTAAACACCTTCTTCTCCACGGTATTCACGGTGGAAAATGAAATGCTAGGTGAAATCCCAAGAAACAATGAAAACCCTATATTAAGGGTCACCAATCTAACCCAAGAAGAGGTGCGGAACCGGCTAAATAAGATTAAAATAGATAAATCTCCGGGTCAGGATGGCATACACCCACGAGTACTAAGAGAGCTAAGTAATGTAATAGATAAACCATTATTTCTTATTTTTAGGGACTCTATAGCGACAGGGTCTGTTCCGCAGGACTGGCGCATAGCAAATGTGGTGCCAATATTCAAAAAGGGCTCTAAAAGTGAACCTGGAAATTATAGGCCAGTAAGTCTAACCTCTATTGTTGGTAAAATATTTGAAGGGTTTCTGAGGGATGTTATTCTGGATTATCTCAATGAGAATAACTGTTTAACTCCATATCAGCATGGGTTTATGAGAAATCGCCCCTGTCAAACCAATCTAATCAGTTTTTATGAAGAGGTAAGCTATAGGCTGGACCACGGTGAGTCATTGGACGTGGTATATCTCGATTTTTCCAAAGCGTTTGATACCGTGCCGCACAAGAGGTTGGTACACAAAATGAGAATGCTTGGTCTGGGGGAAAATGTGTGTAAATGGGTTAGTAACTGGCTTAGTGATAGAAAGCAGAGGGTGGTTATAAATGGTATAGTCTCTAACTGGGTCGCTGTGACCAGTGGGGTACCGCAGGGGTCAGTATTGGGACCTGTTCTCTTCAACATATTCATTAATGATCTGGTAGAAGGTTTACACAGTAAAATATCGATATTTGCAGATGATACAAAACTATGTAAAGCAGTTAATACAAGAGAAGATAGTATTCTGCTACAGATGGATCTGGATAAGTTGGAAACTTGGGCTGAAAGGTGGCAGATGAGGTTTAACAATGATAAATGTAAGGTTATACACATGGGAAGAAGGAATCAATATCACCATTACACACTGAACGGGAAACCACTGGGTAAATCTGACAGGGAGAAGAACTTGGGGATCCTAGTTAATGATAAACTTACCTGGAGCAGCCAGTGCCAGGCAGCAGCTGCCAAGGCAAACAGGATCATGGGGTGCATTAAAAGAAGTCTGGATACACATGATGACAGCATTATACTGCCTCTGTACAAATCCCTAGTTAGACCACACATGGAGTACTGTGTCCAGTTTTGGGCACCGGTGCTCAGGAAGGATATAATGGAACTAGAGAGAGTACAAAGGAGGGCAACAAAATTAATAAAGGGGATGGGAGAACTACAATACCCAGATAGATTAGCGAAATTAGGATTATTTAGTCTAGAAAAAAGACGACTGAGGGGCGATCTAATAACCATGTATAAGTATATAAGGGGACAATACAAATATCTCGCTGAGAATCTGTTTATACCAAGGAAAGTGATGGGCACAAGGGGGCATTCTTTGCGTCTGGAGTGTAGAAGGTTTTTCCACCAACATAGAAGAGGATTCTTTACTGTTAGGGCAGTGAGAATCTGGAATTGCTTGCCTGAGGAGGTGGTGATGGTGAACTCAGTCGCAGGGTTCAAGAGAGGCCTGGATGTCTTCCTGGAGCAGAACAATATTGTATCATACAATTATTAGGTTCTGTAGAAGGACATAGATCTGGGGATTTATTATGATGGAATATAGGCTGAACTGGATGGACAAATGTCTTTTTTCGGCCTTACTAACTATGTTACCTTATAACTGCCCCAAATGCTGCATAAACGCATCAAATGAGGGACCAACACCAGGAAAGTGGCCTAAGTTCACCCACAGAACAAATTTTATCATGGCCCTGCAGTTATCACCCAGGCATGAGATATCGGGGTCTGTGACAGCATTTACAGCTTTCAATTAAACGTCAACGTAAGATGGAGTGGATGAGGGATCGATGTGTGAGGGATCGATGTAGGCCTCCTTTGATGGGAGCCCTGATAATACATGCAACACCTCTACCTGCATTCATGCTGAGCTACTCTCAGGTGGCACAAATATCAGTTTTGTAGACTACCATTGTCAGAAAAATTTAATGACAGTAACATGGGTAGTTGAGTCCAAGGAAGTGGAGGCCTTACGGTCTCTGAGGCCTACTGCTACAGGCAACAGAATGAAGGAGACTAAACCGGGAGTGTTCACATTTCCAAAAATTACTGGCAGACACCACCAAAGTGGCATCAATTTCACCACATTAGAAATATTATAATGGAGACGGACAGGTCTTCCACTACACCCAATCCAGCAGATGGACACCCAACCAGGAGTGTTCACATTTAAACAAATGAGGGCCATACACTACAGAAGTGGCATCAATTTCACCACAGTAGAGATAGTATAATGACTGACAGGTCTTCCACTACGCCAAATCCAGCAGATGGACACCTAATCAGGAGTTTTCACATTTCCAAAAATTATTGGCAGGCACCACCAAAGTCGCATCAATTTCACCACAGAATAGATAGTATTATAGTGACTGACAGGTCTTCCACTACGCCCAATCCAGGATATGGACACCTAACCGGGAGTGTTCACATTTAAACAAATGAGGGCCTTACGTCACAGAAGTGGTACCAATTTCATCACAGTAGAAATAGTATAATAGGGACCGACAGGTCTTCCACTGCACCCAATCCAGGAAATGGACACCCAACCAGGAGTGTACACATTTCCAAATATTACTGGCAGACACAACAAAAGTGGCAACAATTTCACCACAGTATAGATAGTATAATAGAAACTGACAGGTCTTCCACTATGCTCAATCAAGCAGATGGATACCCAACCAGGAGTGTTCACATTTAAACAAATGAGGGCCTAACACCACAAAAGTGGTATCAATTTCACCACAGTAGAAATAGTATAATAGGGACCGACAGGTCTTCCACTATGCCCAATCTAGCAGGTGGACACCCAACCTGGAGTTTTGACGTGCTGGAGGTTGGAAGTCTAGAGCTGCGATGCGAATTGTGTGCTTCACTGCTGTCTTGGGGAAAAGCTCTCTTAAGGTTGTGTAAAAGCATGCTTCGATACACCAGAATTTGCGGGTCCCTTTTCAGGGTGGGAAGCATGTGGCCAAATTTGGTTTTATAACGTGAATCTAACAGAGTGCCAACCCAGTAGTCAGCAGTATTCCTAATCCTAACTGTATGGGGATCATGTTGCAGATAGTGCAGCAATAAGGCACTCATATGTCGGGCTCTACCATGAGGTCCAAGCCCATGCTGTGTTGGTAGCTGGGAAACAATGAGGCTCGTTTCCTCTGTCCCCTCCTGCCAACCACAAACAAAAGAGAGGGTATGATTGTCCTCTTCTTCTGACAGTTGCTAGGCCATCACCTCTTCCTCCTCCATTTGTTTGTCGGACCTTGCACCTTTGATAGCAGTTTGTCTGTTATCACCAACCCCCCTCGATCGCAGTAATCCACCCTCCATTGACACCGGCCTGTGTGACGATAGTCTGAAAGACAAAGTTATCCCTTCCGCATCCTCCTCTGCTTCCTCGTCTTATTTTGGGACCAACATCTCCTCCTGCAGGCTATTCAATGTCTGCTCCAGCATACTGTATAGATGACGGCAATAGTGATGCTGATTATGGCGTCGTCAGCGCTAACCAATTTATTAGCCATTTTGAAACTGTGCAGAAGGTTGCAAAGGTCCTTATTCTGTGCCCACTTTGTAAACATGATATGCGCCAAGTCCGTACTGCATTGGCCCAAGCTATACGACATGACATGCTGCATCAGGGCTTGTTCCTGCTGCCACAGTCGCTGCAACATGTGCAGAGTGGAATTCCACTGTCTACACATCGCATATCAACCTGTTAACTGGCATATACAACGACCTCTGTATCGATGCAAGTAGATGATCTGAGGTGTTCGAACGGCTGAAATTAGCAGACAGCTTATGTGCTTTCTGAAGCAGCTCACCCAGGCAAGGATAGTGGTGGAGAAAATGCTGTACCACCAAGTTGAGAACGTGAGGCATGCAAGGCACATGTGTGGGCTTGCCTCACCGTAGGGCCGCCACCAGGTTCGCACTGTTAATGGACATGGACTTCCCTCGATGCAGATTGAGCAGAGACAGCCATTGATCCAACTCAGCCTGGAGAGCTGTCCACAACTTTTCAGCTGTATGACTGCGATCTCCAAGGCATATGAATTTTAATACTGCCTGATTACGGTGATCCCTAGTAGCGCAGTATGGAGGTGGTGGGGATTCACTCTGCACTGTTGGAACGCGTGTCTCATTAAAGCAAAGGTTGAGGGTGCACGTGGAGGCCCCAGGGGAAATAGAGGAGGCAGAAGCAGTGGAGAAAGTGTTAAATGTAGAGGTTTGTACTGCAAGCATTGGGGATTCCAAGACTTGCGGAGCAGCACCTGCCCCCACAGAGACCAGAGTCATCCAGTGCCCAGGCAGCGAGTTGTAACGTCCTTGGCCATACTTAGGCTGGAGTCACAAACAACGTATAAAAATACGGTCCATTTTTTACAGACCAAATATGCAGAAATGTTCCCTGAACAGTGATCTGTATGTCATCTGTAGGCCAGGTGTGGCAGCGTATTTTACGCATGTAAAATTCCGTATGGCATCCGTATGGAATCCGTTTGGGCGAGATTTTCTCACCGGCTTGCAAAATGGACATAGAATGGATCCATGGGCTCAAATATTCATGAAAACATATATACAGTATATATATATATATATATATATATATGTGTGTGTGTGTGTCAGTGAGACACATATATATATATATATATATATATATATATATATATTTATATGTAATTCAGAGCTAGATAGCAGAAAAGCCGGTGATTCAATTACCGGCTTTTGCTATCTCCTTATCAAACCAGAGAGGATATGAGACATGGTTTACATACAGTAAACCATTTCATATCCCTTATTTTTTTTTACATATTGCATATTGTAAACCATTTCATATCCCTTACTTTTTTTACATATTGCATACACTTTGGACTGCAAACACAGACAGCCATATCGTGCTGATGGGTACTCAGCCACTGCGGGACCCACATTGAAATACGGACTCTTTTTTGTTGCTTGAACTTTTGTGCCCTGTAGCACATATATTTGTTTGAACTCCCCTGATGAGTCTCCTACACTGGTGATGAAACGCGTAGGGAGAAGAGGAAACTTGTCTATTTACATCTATTCATTTGGTGGTTGTCCATAGCAGGGTCCACTTGGGGCCTGTCCTTGTCAGGACAGGAGTTACACAGGGACTACAGGGTAGACAGTATCTATATACCCCATCCTGCTGCCAATCCCCTAGACCGTTACTCTTCATAGCCTAACTGGCTGAAAATATCTACTATATCCATGTGTCCATCCTGAGTGGTGAGACCGTTCCATTCTTTTATATTTTTGAGCACTTTGTGTATTTATATGTGTTTGTTTGTTGGGTTCCAATAATTTTAGGCAATTCATATTAAAGGTTATGTTTTAATAATGGTGACCCTCCATAGCTGATAGTATCTAGCTCTGTATTAAATATATCTATGTGTGTGTCACCGACATATCTATATATATAATTGCCTAAGGGTTTTTCCGTCTGTCTGTCTGTCTGTCTGTCTGTCTGTCTGTCCTGGAAATCCCTGCTCTCTGATTGGTCGAGGCCGCCAGGCCTCGACCAATCAGCAACGGGCACAGCGACGATGATGTCATAAAGGACGTAGACATCCTGCGTCTCTGATTGGTCGAGGCCGCCAGGCCTCGACCAATCAGCAACGGGCACAGCGACGATGATGTCATAATGGTTGCCATGGCGACGATGATCTCATAAAGGTTGCCTCGACCAATCAGCGACGGGCACAGTCTGCCGCGAATTCTGGAATCATCATTGTCCATATATTACAGGGACATGCATATTCTAGAATACCCGATGCGTTAGAATCGGGCCACAATCTAGTATATATATATATACCTATTCTATGTGTAGACATTTGTTTTAGCTATTTCTATTCTAACCTGTCAGTGTGATTTTACTGTACACCGCACAGAGTTAACAGCTTTTCTATAGAACACCCGGCGTATTTCTCACAAGTCACATGCATGGTCCGTGTGTAATCTGTATTTTTCTCACCCCCATATACTTTCAATGGCGTATTTTTTGCGCAATACGCAGACAAATGCAGCGTGCTGCGATTTTCTCAGCCCATAAAATACGGCCGAGAAATATACGGCAGATAGGAGCTGCCCCATAGAGAAACATTGGTCCGTGTGCAATGCGTTGTTTTTGCACCTCTCATACGTCCGTATTCCTCTCTAGTGTGACCCCAACCTATCTCGTCCAAGTGTCTGTGATGAAATGCACACTGGCAGACAGATTTAGTCAAGGAATGGGTGATGTTGTCTGCGACATGCTGGTGAAGCGCAGGCACAGCTTTCTTAGAAAAGTAATGGCAACTGGGCAATTGGTACAGCTTTCGGAAACCGTCTGTATTTATCAGGCAGAAAGGCAGCATTTCCGTGGCCAAAAGATTGGAGATGGTGGAATTAAACCTCTTAGCTTTGTCATGCGTAGGAGGAAACAATCTTTTACATGACCACAACTGTGGAACCGTGGGCTGGCTGCAGTGCTGAGAGAGTATGGTGATCCGGACAAACTGGTGGACCATGAGAGAGGTGCAGGCGGAGATGTTACGGTGGACTGAGTAACTTGTGGTATGTTTGTTCTCTGAGATCAATCAAAAACAGCAGGCATGTCCGCTTCTGCTACAGCTGACGACGGGCTCTCAGTCACCATGACTGGAGCGGGTAAAGAACCCGACGTTCTGTGGTCGAAGACCTGCATCTCAATAGTTGGCACGGTAAAAGAGGAGGAGGAAGAAGCAGCAGATGCGATTGATGGGGCAGCTGATAGTTGTAAAGGTCTGCTTTTCAGCCTTTTTCCACGGTGGGATTCCCACAGTAAAGCATGTTGATTGTGTGATGCCCACCAGGGCCGTGGGGTACTCGGACACGGGTCAGACAGTTCTTTGGGGAAGTCACGGGGCCGTGACCCAACTCCGTGGCCCTGAGCGTGCAATAGTTAACTGGTTCATGCAGCTTTACATGAACACCTGAGCCTTACACTATGGCTGGTCTGACTAACTAAAGTAATTGTTACCATCCACCTCTAGTGTCTCCCCTTTTCCTGTGATGCAGCAAGGATGGTACAGATCCCCACGGGTAGAGTGGGGCCCCAGGGCAGAAATGTGGTAAATTTGATGATGGTGACGGTTGCAGTACTGAGCAGGTGATGCAGTAAATAATTCTGAGGATAGAGCAGGGTGCAGTCTTCACACTTTTACTCACATTACTCACAGTCTGTTGGTTACAATCACCAGCTGGGTGCTGTGTCCTCCAGGTCAGTGTTCCAGCCAGCTCTCGTGTAATTTGGTTGCACTTTTCCAGGACCCCCTTCTTGTGTTCCTTTCCAGGTCGTCCCTTGTCTTCCTGCCCTGAGCTTTACATACAGTGTCCCAAGTCAGCATCCTCAGGTCCTGATGGGCGATGTCCTCCTGGTGCCCTTGACCCTACGTGGCTGCCTTTTTAGCAAATATGTGTAGGTTTGGCTGTGGCACATACAGATACCACAGCCTTCGGTTGCTAGCTGAGTCCTACATTCTCTCCACTAGACTGGGGCAAGACCCCCAATGACCTGGTCCCTCAACCCGACAACGGTCGGCATGGATTCGGGCACCACGGGTGGATTCTTCACTTTCCTGGTCTCTAGGACCCCTTCTCCATGGAGCTGCTCTCAGACTCCTCTGTACTCCTCTCTTTCACTAGCTAACTGCCTTCCAGATTTTTCCTGACTCCTCCTCCCGTTTCCATGACAACACTATACTCCCAACTGTCACTCTACCTACAGTTAGGGCCAGAAATATTTGGACAGTGACACAATTTTCGCGAGTTGGGCTCTGCATGCCACCACATTGGATTTGAAATGAAACCTCTACAACAGAATTCAAGTGCAGATTGTAACGTTTAATTTGAAGGGTTGAACAAAAATATCTGATAGAAAATGTAGGAATTGTACACATTTCTTTACAAACACTCCACATTTTAGGAGGTCAAAAGTAATTGGACAAATAAACATAACCCAAACAAAATATTTTTATTTTCAATATTTTGTTGCAAATCCTTTGGAGGCAATCACTGCCTTAAGTCTGGAACCCATGGACATCACCAAACGCTGGGTTTCCTCCTTCTTAATGCTTTGCCAGGCCTTTACAGCCGCAGCCTTCAGGTCTTGCTTGTTTGTGGGTCTTTCCGTCTTAAGTCTGGATTTGAGCAAGTGAAATGCATGCTCAATTGGGTTTAGATCTGGAGATTGACTTGGCCATTGCAGAATGTTCCACTTTTGGCACTCATGAACTCCTGGGTAGCTTTGGCTGTATGCTTGGGGTCATTGTCCATCTGTACTATGAAGCGCCGTCCAATCAACTTTGCAGCATTTGGCTGAATCTGGGCTGAAAGTATATCCCGGTACACTTCAGAATTCATCCGGCTACTCTTGTCTGCTCTTATGTCATCAATAAACACAAGTGACCCAGTGCCATTGAAAGCCATACATGCCCATGCCATCACGTTGCCTCCACCATGTTTTACAGAGGATGTGGTGTGCCTTGGATCATGTGCCGTTCCCTTTCTTCTCCAAACTTTTTTCTTCCCATCATTCTGGTACAGGTTGATCTTTGTCTCATCTGTCCATAGAATACTTTTCCAGAACTGAGCTGGCTTCTTGAGGTGTTTTTCTGCAAATTTAACTCTGGCCTGTCTATTTTTGGTATTGATGAATGGTTTGCATCTAGATGTGAACCCTTTGTATTTACTGTCATGGAGTCTTCTCTTTACTGTTGACTTAGAGACAGATACACCTACTTCACTGAGAGTGTTCTGGACTTCAGTTGATGTTGTGAACGGGTTCTTCTTCACCAAATTAAGTATGCGGCGATCATCCACCACTGTTGTCATCCGTGGACGCCCAGGCCTTTTTGAGTTCCCAAGCTCACCAGTCAATTCCTTTTTTCTCAGAATGTACCCAACTGTTGATTTTGCTACTCCAAGCATGTCTGCTATCTCTCTGATGGATTTTTTCTTTTTTTTCAGCCTCAGGATGTTCTGCTTCACCTCAATTGAGAGTTCCTTTGACCGCATGTTGTCTGCTCACAGCAACAGCTTCCAAATGCAAAACCACACACCTGGAATCCACCCCTGACCTTTTAACTACTTCATTGATTACAGGTTAACGAGGGAGACGCCTTCAGAGTTAATTGCAGCCCTTAGAGTCCATTGTCCAATTACTTTTGGTCCCTTGAAAAAGAGGACGCTATGCATTACAGAGCTATGATTGCTAAACCCTTTCTCCGATTTGGATGTGGAAACTATTATATTGCAGCTGGGAGTGTGCACTTTCAGCCCATATTATATATATAATTGTATTTCTGAACATGTTTTTGTAAACAGCTAAAATAACAAAACTTGTGTCACTGTCCAAATATTTCTGGCCCTAACTGTACATGTCTCCTGCCTCCACCCACACCCTATACTTATTTCCCTGTCTAGCCTGAGATGGGGCCCTCCCTCAATAGGGTCTGCCCAGATCCCCTGACCTGGAGTGGTGTGGTGTTGGATGCTAATGTGTGGGCACCTGGTAGATCCGCCTCGTTATCCGAGAGTGAGGTACCACACCTCTGGCTGAGGTGCAGTACCTCTGTGGTGACTGGACCCTCAGGGGCACCACAATTGCACATGTGAAGGTTCATACATGTAGTAGTCAAGTTATTGCATTTTTTACCTCAACTCAGTTTCTTTTGCAAAATTTGCAGATTGTGTGAGTTGGCTCCACCTTTGCAGTGTCAAAAAGGCCCACTCTAGGCAACCCCTGCCACCCCTGCGAGCTCTAGATGCAGATGCTGCTGATCACAGCCATAGTTGTGCATTACTCGTCATGGCTGCATCACTACGGGTCTGTGACGTATGGTGCAAAATAACCTCCTTGTCTTCCTCCTCAGATGACCTATTCAGGTGTGTGCCTCTATGTTCACTCTAACTGGGTCTAACACCTCATCAGCATCATCCTATGTGTTATCACATCCCTCGCCCTTGGAGTCACCCTCCTCCTCTTCCTGCCTTGCCAGCACAGTACTGTCCATGTGAGCCTCAGATATCTGATTTTCTTCAGGATCACCTCCCCCAGGGGTTAACATCTAATGATGAGGATCAGGATACTGTTCGGACCCTACTTCATCCTGCCCCGGATCCAAGCTAAAAAAAAGTTGGACATCCTTGCAGATTTCCTCCTCTTGATTCTCTGAAACTTTTGAGTACACTTCTGATGATCATGGACAGAATGTGTGAACAGCTCTTCAGACCCACCATCTGTGGTTCTGTACAGTCAGTTGTATGGTTAGAGAGACGTGGGGGGGAAGTAAGGGGAATTTGGGTGCCACCACTGTGGACTGTATTGCATGTGATTTTGAGGTGGAGGAAGAGGAGGAGAGGCCACTTGAAGCTGTGCTTGCCATCCACTTGAGCACATGCTCTTTCTGGGTCTCATCAACAAGGCGTACCGCTGTGCGTCTGCCAAAGAAAGGTAGTGAAGTGGCCCATCCAGTAACATAACTTGTCAGTTGGTTCACTAGTGCTTTCACAAGCATTACCACTTTTTCCCAATCATGTTGCTCTGATAGTGTGGTAGGAGCACAGTATTAGCAACAAAAAATTAGATTTTAAACTCTGCACTGCTGAATTTCAGTGACAGTAAATTCCAAGGTGAAATATGGCGTGCTCTATTGCATTAGTGACAAAAGAAAGAATTGTTTGAGTGTGGATGAGGCCTGTATGACCAAGAATATATGCTACAAACAATTTGAAAGTCAGATGTACCCTACTGCATGACATTAGGAACACAAAAATGTTTTGTGACCTCTGGATCAGGCTTCCATAATACACTAGATTCTACAAACTATTTGAAAGTCAGGTCTCCTACTGTATGATACTAGTAACAGAAGATTTTTTTTGGGCCTCTGAATCAGGCCCAGTGGCGTATCTAAGGGGGGGGCAGCTGGGGCATGTGCTCTGGGCGCAGCTGGCAGGGGGGCACAGTCGAGCCGCCTAATGCCACGGTCCATGGTGTCTCCCCTGGCAGCTGCATTCTGCCGCCCCCCGGACTGGGAGCCAGCTGTTCTCTGTACTGACTGTCAAGCTGACAGCCAGCCCAGAGAAGCTGCAGCACGCCGGATCCCAGTATTCAATTGTACTTGTATCTTATACAGACACAAGTACAATTGAAGTTCTGACTGCAGGGTAGCATCTAGATTAGAGTTGATTTCTTGAGGGGGAGGAGTGATTCCTTGAGATCATGATGTCACCGGAAGGGGCAGGGGCTCCTTCATGGCAATGGAGAGCCAATAGCAGGAAGCTGCATTTTTGAGGCTGCTGGTGGAGAAGAGAAGCGGGAAATGAGGAGCTATTCGGAGAGAGGAGCTGCACCATGGACCTTTGTACAAGGGAATGAGGAGGCAGGACTCAGTGTGAGGCTCTCAGGATGTAATTTGGAAAGGGGGTGATGTTACTTGAGTGGGGCTGCATAGGGAAGATGATGATGATGAGACGCTGTGTGGGGAATGGGGGGATGATGAGATGCTGTGTGGGGAATAGAGGAATGATGAGGAGCTGTGTGGGGAATGGGGGATGATTAGGAGCTGTGTGGGGAATGGGGGGATGATGAGATGCTGTGTGGGGAATGGGAGGATGATGAGATGCTGTGTGTGGAATGGGGGATGATGAAGAGCTGTGTGGGGAATGGGGGGATGATGAGATGCTGTGTGGGGAATGGGGGGATGATGAGACGCTGTGTGGGAATTGGGGGATGATGAGGAGCTGTGTGGGGAATGAGGGGAAGATGAGGAGCTGTGTGGGGAATAGGGGATAATGAGGAGCTGTGTGCGGAATAGCGGAATGATGAGGGGCTGTGTGGGAAATGGGGGAATGATGAGGAGCTCTGTGGATTCCCCACAGGGGGATGATGAGACACTGTGTGGAAAATGGGGAATGATGAGATGCTGTGTGGGGAATGAGGGGAATGATGAGACGCTGTGTGGGGAATGAGGGGAATGATGAGGAGATGTGTGGGAAATAGGGGGATGATGAAGGGCTGTGTGAGGAATGGGGGGAATGATGAAGAGCTGTGTGGGGAATAGGGGGATGATGAGATGCTGTGTGGGGAATAGGGGATGATGAGGGGCTGTGTGGGAAATGGGGGGATGATGAGACGCTGTGTGGAGAATGGGGGATAATGAGATGCTGTGTGGGGAATGGGGGGATGATGAGATGCTGTGTGGGGAATGAGAGGAATGATGAGACGCTGTGTGGGGAATAGGGGGATGATGAGGAGCTGTGTGGGGAATGAGGGGAATGATGAGGGGCTGTATGGAAAATAGGGGAATGATGAGGGGCTGTGTGGGGAATGAGGGGAATGATGAGATGCTGTGTGGGGAATAGGGGGATGATGAGGGGCTGTGTGGGGAATGAGGGGAATGATGAGGAGCTGTGTGCGGAATAGCGGAATGATGAGGGGCTGTGTCGGGAATGGGGGAATGATGAGGAGCTGTGTGGATTCCCCACAGGGGGATGATGAGACACTGTGTGGGAAATGGGGGATGATGAGGAGCTGTATGGGGAATGGGGGAATGATGAGACGCTGTGTGGGGAATGAGGGGAATGATGAGACGCTGTGTGGGGAATGAGGGGAATGATGAGGAGATGTGTGGGAAATAGGGGGATGATGAAGGGCTGTGTGGGGAATGGGTGGAATGATGAAGAGCTGTGTGGGGAATAGGGGGATGATGAGATGCTGTGTGGGGAATAGGGGATGATGAGGGGCTGTGTGGGGAATAGGGGGATGATGAGACGCTGTGTGGAGAATGGGGGGATAATGAGATGCTGTGTGGGGAATGGGGGGATGATGAGATGCTGTGTGGGGAATGAGAGGAATGATGAGACGCTGTGTGGGGAATAGGGGGATGATGAGGAGCTGTGTGGGGAATGATGAGGAGCTATATGGAAAATAGGGCGATGATGAAGGGCTTTGTGGGGAATAAGGGGAATGATGAGACGCTGTGTGGGAAATAGGGGAATGATGAGGGGCTGTGTGGGAAATGAGGTGAATGATGAGATGCTGTGTGGGGAATAGGGTGATGATGAGGGGCTGTGTGGGGAATGAGGGGTATGATGAGACGCTATGTGGGAAATAGGGGGATGATGAGGAGCTGTGTGGGGAATAGGGGGGTGATGAGGAGCTGTGTGGGGAATGAGGGAATTTATTGTATGGGGAGAATTGAAGTGGGGATGGGGGATTTAATGTGTGTAGGGAGATTTGGAGGGGAAATGGGAGATTTAATGTGGGGGAGATTTGAGGACACAAAATGAAGAGCAAAGGGGGAGATGGGGGGCATATATAAGGAAACAGTATGGGGGAATGAGGGCATGTATGAGGAAACATGTATGAGGGTGGTGGGATGTGTGCAGACACAGTATGGGGAGTCAGGTGAGCAGGCAGTATAGAAAGTGAGGGGGTAAATATATGAGGAGACAGTATGGTGAACAGGAGGGATGTGAGAGGAGACAGTATGAGGAGGGAGGGGAATAGTGTAAGGAGACAGTATGGGGGGAGAAAAGTGGGAACAGAATAGAAACTGAGTAGTGGATTTGTAGCATGGGGTACAGTGTAAGGGCACAGCCAGGAGGGGACAGTATACCAGGAAGGTGGATTGTGATGAGAGAGCACAGTATAAATACTGGGCCCTATAGGGGGGACACAGTATGAGAGGACAGTGTGAAGAGGGGGCCAGTATGGAAAGGAGAGGTCAGTGTGAAGAGCATGTACCATAAGAGGGACAGTGTTGGGTCATATTTTGTGCAGACAATAATAGTGAGGGTTAACCAAGAAATATTTTGGCCTAATAGAAGGCACTTCCAATTATACTACTCCTACAAACACAACTGAAGTAAATGCCATAGTAGAAAATTAAAATGTCTTTTTATTAAACATATACGTACATTACAAACGTAAAAAGGGATGCAATACAAAATAGCTGCTAACACAGTGCATTGCACTCCAAAACACTAAGAAGTACCCATTCAAAAATTATATGCAATCATAAAGTTTATTCAGCCCTCCCAAATTATCAGTTAAATGTAGAACATTAATACACCCCAGTGTATAGCTCTAGGGCTGGGTAGAACAGTAATAAATAATACACATTAATTCGTAAGATAGTTCAATCAAGCCAAGAAACAAAACACAAGCCTGCCCTAAATCCATACAGGGCAATAATACTGCACACTAATCAATGATAATTAGATTGAAGACATGTTGTCATATAAAAGTGAAAAGTCTATAGTAGAGTTGAGCGACTTTTACTTTTTTAGGATCGAGTTGGGTTTCGCGACGTGTCCTTTTTTCGGTCAGTATTGAACCAGCAGCACTGAAGACTCTTTCTAATAGCACACTAGCAGCTGGGCAAGCAAGCTCCTGTAATGCATATTCTGCCAATTCAGGCCAGGTGTCTATTTTAGATGCCCAGTAATCAAAGGGGAATGACCTGTGAGGGAGAACATCGATAAGGGAGGAAAAATAGTTGGTAACCATACTGGACAAATGCTGTCTCCTGTCTCTTTGGATTGATGCAGCAGTACCTGTCGTGTCTGCGGTCATTGCGAAATCACTCCACAACCTGGTCATAAAACCCCTCTGTCCAACGCCACTTCAGATTTGTGCACCCCTAACACCTCTGCCATGTTGCCCCCTACAGCTCATGTGAGAACCATCACCGCCGCTGTGTGCTGGGAATGCCTGAACCAAACGGTCTACAAGAGTTGCTTGTTTGGTAGCCAATATTTCCTCAAGGTTCTCATGTGGCATGATATTTTGTAATTTTCCTTTATATCGTGGATCCAGGAGGCAGGTCAACCAGTAATCGTCATCGGTCATCATTTTGATAATGCGGGGGTCCCTTTTTAGGATACGCAAGGCATACTCAGCCATGTGGGCCAATGTTCCAGGTGTCAATTCACTGCTTGTGCTGGGTTGAGGAGCACTTTCTTGCAAATCAACATCACTTGTGGCCTGCAAAAATCCCTGTACCTGACTTTGCAACGCCACCAGTTTCTATTGCCCCCTGAGAAGCATCCTCCTCTTCTGGAGGAGGAGGAGGGGTGGCAAACGCCTACAGCAAACTGTTTTCTAAACCGTGGGCTAGGCAGAACTGTCCCACTATGGCTGTCTCCTGTGGACCCTGCATCCACCACACTAACCCAGTGTGCAGTGATGGACATGTAACGTCCCTCGCCATGCCTACTGGTCCATGCATCTGTTGTGAGGTGCACCTTTCTACTGAATGATTGCTTCAGTGCATGGAAAATGCGGTCTTTGACATGCTGGTGGAGGGCTGGGTTGGCTTTTCTCGCAAAGAAGTGTCGACTGGGTAGGTCATAGTGTGGTACTGCGTAGGCCATCAGGGCTTTGAAAGCTTAGCTTTCAACCAACCGGTAGGGCATCATCTTTAACGAGATTAGTCTAGCAATGTGGGCGTTCAAACCCTGTGTATTCTTTTTCTAATGAGAGTCTCTTGTAGGGTGAGCTGGACTGGAGAGCTGCATATGGTGGAACTAGCGGGGGTGGTGGTGGACATGGAAGATTGAGAGAGGGTTGGTGATGGTATTCTTGATGTTGGCCTACCTACAGTGTTTTCTACCAAGAACCTTGTGATTCCCTGACAGCTTTGGCCTTGCGACGATACCTCCACATTTGCTGCTGGTGGTGTCCTAACCGGTGGGCTTACAGTGAGGGAAGCAATGTAGCGTTGCTGACTACCTTCATTCTGAGCAGGTGCACCAACGGTACGGGTTGTTTGGTAGTTATTCCAGTATTTCAAGTGCATGCTGGTTAAATGTCTAAGCATGCAAGTTGTATTTAAATTTTGGAGATTCTTCCCTCTGCTAAAGGTCTTTGAGCACTTCTTACAGATAACTTTGCACTGATCATTCGGATCTTGGTTAAAAAATTCCCACACTGCACTCTTCCTATTATGGAATACCTTTCCAGGCATTGTACGGTGTGCTACTTTCACCAGATGGCCACGCTGTCCTAAAACTGTTTTTGGTTTTGACAAACATTTTTGGCCAGATACGGGCCTGCCAGATGAAAGCTATTGCGATGTAGATGGCTGCTGCAGATCATCCTCCTCCGCTTCTGAGCTACTGGGGGTGACACCCTCTTCCCCCAATGGCTGCCAATCTGGGTCAACAACTGGGTCATCTATCACCTCCTCTTCAATGTCATGTGCACCTTCCTCTGTGTCACCATGTAAGGTGCTATAGCGTTTGTGACGGGGCACTATAGTCTCATCAGGGTCAGATTCTGGCTCAGTACACTGCGAGGGCAATGTAGTGATCTGAGTCAATGGAATAGCATAATAATCTAGCTGTGGATGTGCATCTATGCACTACATGTCCAATTCATCTTGTAATGGGCTTTAACAATTTCCCTCTCTAACCCAGGCATGGTATGTGTAAAGAGCTCCATGGAGTAAACTGTAGTGTCGTCTGCCGCATCCTTCACTTTTGGTTTGGGTGAAGGACACAAGGAAGAGACTTGTTCCTGACCGGGAGCATCCACTGACGACTCGCTGCTTTTATATTTCGAACTTTCTGAAGAGGAGGCGAAAGAGCTAGAGACTGAGTCAGCAAGGAAAGCCAAAACTTTTTCCTGCTGCTCCAGCTTTAAAAACTGTTTTCCTACTCCCAGATTAGGGAACCTTCGAGGCCTTGTGTAGCCAGACGATGACGCTGGCTCAACACCTCGAGGCTTAGGTGCTATTTTGCTTTTCCCACTACCACCAGATGCTCCACCACCACCATCATTACCAGCTGGCAACAACTGCCCACGGCCTCTTCCACCAGACTTTCTCATTTTTGGGAAAATGTAACCAAAATTACAACCGTTATATGGTACTGTAAAACAAGGTAGAAGGTGTATATAAACTTGTTGAGAATTTAAATCTCCTTTTTTGGGGGCGGGAGACTGCACCAAAACTCAGGCCCAGTGTATTACACTACACAATGTAAGTGGCAGAACGTGGCTGGAAGATACAAGACAAACAGAACTGATGTAGATCCACTTAGTGGCAATTTAAATCTCCCTTTTTTGGGGGGTGTAGACTGCACCAAAACTCAGGCCCTGTGTATTACACTACACAATGTAAGTGACAGAACGTGGCTGAAAGATATAAGACAAACTAACAGAACTGACGTATATCCACTTAGAGCCAATTTAAATCTCCCTTTTTTTGGGGGGAGACTGCACCAAAACTCAGGCCCAGTGTATTACACTACTGTTATGTGTGCTTATGAAAGGTGTTATGAAGGCAATCCAGAGACACAATGTGCCTAGCGATCAGAGCGCACACAGTGATCTGACAAATACCCAAAAAACAAAAGAACGAGCTCTGAGACGTGGAAACTCTGTAGACTGCACACCTGATCCTATCCTAAACACAACTGAAGGCGGCTGTGGATTGCGCCTAACAACTACCTATGCAACTCGGCACAGCCTAAGAAACTAGCTAGCCTGAAGATAGAAAAATAGGCCTGACTTGCCCCAGAGAAATACCCCAAAGGAAAAGGCAGCCCCCCACATATAATGACTGTGAGTAAGATGAAAAGACAAAACGTAGGGATGAAATAGATTCAGCAAAGTGGGGCCCGATATTCTAGACAGAGCGAGGACAGAAAAGCGAACTTTGCAGTCTACAAAAAACCCTAAAGCAAAAACCACGCAAAGGGGGCAAAAAGACCCACCGTGCCGAACTAACGGCACGGCGGTACACCCTTTGCGTCTCAGAGCTTCCAGGAAAACCAAAAGACAAGCTGGACAGAAAAAAGCAACAAAATAGCGAAAAAGCACTTAGCTATACAGAGCAGCAGGTCACAGGAACAATCAGGAGAAGCTCAGATCCAACACTGGAACATTGACAAGGAGCAAGGATAGCAGCATCAGGTGGAGTTAAGTAACGAAGCAGCTAACGAGCTCACCAGATCACCTGAGGGAGGAAGCTCAGAAGCTGCAGTACCACTTGTGACCACAGGAGTGAATTCAGCCACAGAATTCACAACAGTACCCCCCCCTTGAGGAGGGGTCACCGAACCCTCACCAGAGCCCCCAGGCCGACCAGGATGAGCCGCATGAAAGGCACGAACAAGATCGGGAGCATGAACATCAGAGGCAAAAACCCAGGAATTATCTTCCTGAGCATAACCCTTCCATTTAACCAGATACTGGAGTTTCCGTCTAGAAACACGAGAATCCAAAATCTTCTCCACAATATACTCCAATTCCCCCTCCACCAAAACCGGGGCAGGAGGCTCAACAGATGGAACCATAGGTGCCACGTATCTCCGCAACAACGACCTATGGAATACATTATGTATGGAAAAGGAGTCTGGGAGGGTCAGACGAAAAGACACAGGATTGAGAACCTCAGAAATCCTATACGGACCAATAAAACGAGGTTTAAATTTAGGAGAGGAAACCTTCATAGGAATATGACGAGAAGATAACCAAACCAGATCCCCAACACGAAGTCGGGGACCCACACGGCGTCTGCGATTAGCGAAAAGTTGAGCCTTCTCCTGGGACAAGGTCAAATTGTCCACTACCTGAGTCCAGATCTGCTGCAACCTGTCCACCACAGAATCCACACCAGGACAGTCCGAAGACTCAACCTGTCCTGAAGAGAAACGAGGATGGAACCCAGAATTGCAAAAAAATAGAGAAACCAAGGTAGCCGAGCTGGCCCGATTATTAAGGGCGAACTCAGCCAACGGCAAAAAGGACACCCAATCATCCTGGTCTGCAGAAACAAAACATCTCAGATATGTTTCCAAGGTCTGATTGGTTCGTTCAGTCTGGCCATTAGTCTGAGGATGGAAAGCCGAGGAAAAGGATAGGTCAATGCCCATCCTACCACAAAAGGCTCGCCAAAACCTTGAAACAAACTGGGAACCTCTGTCAGAAACAATATTCTCAGGAATGCCATGCAAACGAACCACATGCTGAAAGAACAAAGGCACTAAATCAGAGAAGAAAGGCAATTTAGCCAAGGGCACCAGATGGACCATTTTAGAAAAGCGATCACAGACCACCCAAATGACTGACATCTTTTGAGAAACGGGAAGGTCAGAAATGAAATCCATCGAAATATGTGTCCAAGGCCTCTTTGGGACCGGCAAGGGCAAAAGCAACCCACTGGCATGAGAACAGCAGGGCTTAGCCCTAGCACAAATCCCACAGGACTGCACAAAAGCACGTACATCCCGTGACAGAGATGGCCACCAGAAGGATCTAGCCACTAACTCTCTGGTACCAAAGATTCCAGGATGACCAGCCAACACCGAACAATGAAGTTCAGAGATAACTTTATTAGTCCACCTATCAGGGACGAACAGTTTCTCCGCTGGACAACGATCAGGTTTATTCGCCTGAAATTTTTGCAGCACCCGCCGCAAATCAGTGGAGATGGCAGACACAATGACTCCTTCCTTGAGGATACCCGCTGGCTCAGATAAACCCGGAGAGTCGGGCACAAAACTCCTAGACAGAGCATCCGCCTTCACATTTTTAGAGCCCGGAAGGTACGAAATCACAAAGTCGAAGCGGGCAAAAAATAACGACCAACGGGCCTGTCTAGGATTCAAGCGCTTGGCAGACTCGAGATAAGTCAAGTTCTTATGATCAGTCAATACCACCATGCGATGCTTAGCTCCTTCAAGCCAATGACGCCACTCCTCGAATGCCCACTTCATGGCCAGCAACTCTCGGTTGCCCACATCATAATTACGCTCAGCGGGCGAAAACTTCCTGGAAAAGAAAGCACATGGTTTCATCACTGAGCAATCAGAACCTCTCTGTGACAAAACCGCCCCTGCTCCAATCTCAGAAGCATCAACCTCGACCTGGAACGGAAGAGAAACATCTGGCTGACACAACACAGGGGCAGAACAAAAACGACGCTTCAACTCCTGAAAAGCTTCCACAGCAGCAGAAGACCAATTAACCAAATCAGCACCCTTCTTGGTCAAATCGGTCAATGGTTTGGCAATGCTAGAAAAATTACAGATGAAGCGACGATAAAAATTAGCAAAGCCCAGGAACTTTTGCAGACTTTTCAGAGATGTCGACTGAGTCCAATCCTGGATGGCTTGGACCTTAACTGGATCCATCTCGATAGTAGAAGGGGAAAAGATGAACCCCAAAAATGAAACTTTCTGCACACCAAAGAGACACTTTGATCCCTTCACAAACAAAGAATTAGCACGCAGGACCTGAAAAACCATTCTGACCTGCTTCACATGAGACTCCCAATCATCTGAGAAGATCAAAATGTCATCCAAGTAAACAATCAGGAATTTATCCAGATACTCACGGAAGATGTCATGCATAAAAGACTGAAACACAGATGGAGCATTGGCAAGTCCGAACGGCATCACTAGATACTCAAAATGACCCTCGGGCGTATTAAATGCAGTTTTCCATTCATCTCCTTGCCTGATTCTCACCAGATTATACGCACCACGAAGATCGATCTTAGTGAACCAACTAGCCCCCTTAATCCGAGCAAACAAGTCAGATAACAATGGCAAGGAGTACTGAAATTTAACAGTGATCTTATTAAGAAGGCGGTAATCAATACACGGTCTCAGCGAACCATCCTTCTTGGCTACAAAAAAGAACCCTGCTCCCAGTGGTGATGACGATGGGCGAATATGTCCCTTCTCCAGGGATTCCTTCACATAACTGCGCATAGCGGCGTGTTCGGGCATGGATAAATTAAATAATCGACCTTTAGGGAATTTACTACCAGGAATCAAATTGATAGCACAATCACAATCCCTATGCGGAGGTAGGGCATCGGACTTGGGCTCTTCAAATACATCCTGATAATCAGACAAGAACTCTGGGACCTCAGAAGGGGTGGATGACGAAATCGACAAAAATGGAACATCACCATGTACCCCCTGACAACCCCAGCTGGATACCGACATGGAATTCCAATCCAATACTGGATTATGGGTTTGCAGCCATGGCAACCCCAACACGACCACATCATGCAGATTATGCAACACCAGAAAGCGAATAACTTCCTGATGTGCAGGAGCCATGCACATGGTCAGCTGGGCCCAGTACTGAGGTTTATTCTTGGCCAAAGGTGTAGCATCAATTCCTCTCAATGGAATAGGACACCGCAAAGGCTCCAAGAAAAACCCACAACGTTTAGCATAATCCAAATCCATCAGATTCAGGGCAGCGCCTGAATCCACAAACGCCATGACAGAAAACGACGACAAAGAGCATATCAAGGTAATGGACAGAAGGAATTTGGACTGTATAGTACCAATGACGGCAGACCTAGCGGACCGCTTAGTGCGCTTAGGACAATCAGAAATAGCATGAGTGGAATCACCACAGTAGAAACACAGCCTATTCAGACGTCTGTATTCCTGCCGTTCAACTCTGGTCATAGTCTTATCGCACTGCATAGGCTCAGGTTTAACCTCAGGCAATACCGCCAAATGGTGCACAGATTTACGCTCGCGCAAGCGTCGACCGATCTGAATGGCCAAAGACAAAGACTCATTCAAACCAGCAGGCATAGGAAATCCCATCATGACATCCTTAAGAGCCTCAGAGAGACCCTTTCTGAACAAAGCTGCCAGCGCAGATTCATTCCACTGAGTGAGTACTGACCATTTCCTAAATTTCTGACAATATACCTCTATCTCATCCTGACCCTGACACAAAGCCAGCAAATTTTTCTCAGCCTGATCCACTGAATTAGGCTCATCGTACAGTAATCCGAGCGCCAGGAAAAACGCATCGACACTACTCAATGCAGGGTCCCCTGGCGCAAGAGAAAATGCCCAGTCTTGAGGGTCGCCGCGCAAAAAAGAAATAATAATCAAAACCTGTTGAACAGGATTACCAGAAGAACGAGGTTTCAAGGCCAGAAATAGCTTACAATTATTTTTGAAACTTAGAAACTTAGTTCTATCTCCAAAAAACAAATCAGGAATAGGAATTCTTGGTTCTAACATAGATTTCTGATCAATAGTATCTTGAATCTTTTGTACATTTATAACGAGATCATCCATTGAAGAGCACAGACCCTGAATATCCATGTCCACACCTGTGTCCTGAAACACCCAAATGTCTAGGGGAAAAAAAAAAAAAAAAAAAAAATGAACACAGAGCAGAGAAAAAAAAAATGATGTCAGAACCTTTTTTTTTTTTTCCCTCTATTGAGAATCATTAGTTTGGCTCCTTGTACTGTTATGTGTGCTTATGAAAGGTGTTATGAAGGCAATCCAGAGACACAATGTGCCTAGCGATCAGAGCGCACACAGTGATCTGACAAATACCCAAAAAACAAAAGAACGAGCTCTGAGACGTGGAAACTCTGTAGACTGCACACCTGATCCTATCCTAAACACAACTGAAGGCGGCTGTGGATTGCGCCTAACAACTACCTATGCAACTTGGCACAGCCTAAGAAACTAGCTAGCCTGAAAATAGAAAAATAGGCCTGACTTGCCCCAGAGAAATACCCCAAAGGAAAAGGCAGCCCCCCACATATAATGACTGTGAGTAAGATGAAAAGACAAAACGTAGGGATGAAATAGATTCAGCAAAGTGGGGCCCGATATTCTAGACAGAGCGAGGACATAAAAGCGAACTTTGCAGTCTACAAAAAACCCTAAAGCAAAAACCACGCAAAGGGGGCAAAAAGACCCACCGTGCCGAACTAACGGCACGGCGGTACACCCTTTGCGTCTCAGAGCTTCCAGGAAAACCAAAAGACAAGCTGGACAGAAAAAAGCAACAAAATAGCGAAAAAGCACTTAGCTATACAGAGCAGCAGGTCACAGGAACAATCAGGAGAAGCTCAGATCCAACACTGGAACATTGACAAGGAGCAAGGATAGCAGCATCAGGTGGAGTTAAGTAACGAAGCAGCTAACGAGCTCACCAGATCACCTGAGGGAGGAAGCTCAGAAGCTGCAGTACCACTTGTGACCACAGGAGTGAATTCAGCCACAGAATTCACAACACACTACACAATGTAAGTGGCAGAATGTGGCTGGAAGTTACACGACAAACAGAACTGACGTAGATCCACTTGATGGCAATTTAAATCTCCCTTTTTTGGGGGGGTAGACTGCACCAAAACACAGGCCCTGTGTATTACATTACACAATGTAAGTGGCAGAACTTGGCTGGAAGATATACGACAAACAGAACTGACGTAGATCCACTTGATGGCAATTTAAATCTCCCTTTTTTGGGGGGGAGACTACACCAAAACTCAGGCCCTGTGTATTACATTACACAATGTAAGTGGCAGAACTTGGCTGGAAGATATACGACAAACAGAACTGACGTAGATCCACTTAGTGGCAATTTAAATCTCCCTTTTTTGAGGGGTAGACTGCACCAAAACTCAGGCCCTGTGTATTACACTACACAATTTTTTGTATATTACACTACACAAAGTTTTTCCAAAGCGTTTGATTTTTTCCAAAGCGTTTGATACCGTGCCGCACAAGAGGTTGGTACACAAAATGAGAATGCTTGGTCTGGGGGAAAATGTGTGTAAATGGGTTAGTAACTGGCTTAGTGACAGAAAGCAGAGGGTGGTTATAAATGGTATAGTCTCTAACTGGGTCGCTGTGACCAGTGGGGTACCGCAGGGGTCAGTATTGGGACCTGTTCTCTTCAACATATTCATTAATGATCTGGTAGAAGGTTTACACAGTAAAATATCGATATTTGCAGATGATACAAAACTATGTAAAGCAGTTAATACAAGAGAAGATAGTATTCTGCTACAGATGGATCTGGATAAGTTGGAAACTTGGGCTGAAAGGTGGCAGATGAGGTTTAACAATGATAAATGTAAGGTTATACACATGGGAAGAAGGAATCAATACCACCATTACACACTGAACGGGAAACCACTGGGTAAATCTGACAGGGAGAAGGACTTGGGGATCCTAGTTAATGATAAACTTACCTGCAGCAGCCAGTGCCAGGCAGCAGCTGCCAAGGCAAACAGGATCATGGGGTGCATTAAAAGAGGTCTGGATACACATGATGAGAGCATTATACTGCCTCTGTACAAATCCCTAGTTAGACCGCACATGGAGTACTGTGTCCAGTTTTGGGCACCGGTGCTCAGGAAGGATATAATGGAACTGGAGAGAGTACAAAGGAGGGCAACAAAATTAATAAAGGGGATGGGAGAACTACAATACCCAGATAGATTAGCGAAATTAGGATTATTTAGTCTAGAAAAAAGACGACTGAGGGGCGATCTAATAACCATGTATAAGTATATAAGGGGACAATACAAATATCTTGCTGAGGATCTGTTTATACCAAGGAAGGTGACGGGCACAAGGGGGCATTCTTTGCGTCTGGAGGAGAGAAGGTTTTTCCACCAACATAGAAGAGGATTCTTTACTGTTAGGGCAGTGAGAATCTGGAATTGCTTGCCTGAGGAGGTGGTGATGGCGAACTCAGTCGAGGGGTTCAAGAGAGGCATGGATGTCTTCCTGGAGCAGAACAATATTGTATCATACAATTATTAGGTTCTGTAGAAGGACGTAGATCTGGGGATTTATTATGATGGAATATAGGCTGAACTGGATGGACAAATGTCTTTTTTCGGCCTTACTAACTATGCTACTATGTTACTATGTTACAATGTAAGTGGCAGAACGTGGCTGGAAGACATACGACAAGCTAACAGAACTGACATAGATCCACTTAGTGCCAATTTAAATCTCCCTTTTTTTGGGGGGGAGACTGCACCAAAACTCAGGCCCAGTGTATTACACTACACAATGTAAATGGCAGAACGTGGCTGAAAGATATACGACAAACTAACAGAACTGATGTAGATCCACTTAGTGCCAATTTAAATCTCCCTTTTTTGGGGGGGAGACTGCAACAAAACTCAGGCCCTGTGTATTACACTACACAATGTAAGTGGCAGAATGTGGCTGGAAGATATATCAAAAAATACAAGGACTGTACTACAATTTCAATCTCCCTACAATGATTTCAGGACAAGTATGGCAGCAATAAAAAGGACTGCTGCACACAAAAGTGTGGACAAATAAACAAGAGAACTGTGCAGAAAGGAGCAACAGGATTTTTGCTTTTAAAAAAGCAGTTGGTTTGCACAGCGGCATACAAACAGCAATGCAGCTATCAGGGAGCTTTATAAGGCAGCCTAATAAGCTACAGCGCTGATGCACAAAAATATAAACTCCACTGTCCCTGCAAAGAAAAGGTGGTGTTGGACAGTCGAAATCGCTACAGCACAAGCAGTTTGGGGGTTAATCTTCCCTCCCTAACTATATCCCTTCTTCTGATGCAGCTGCAGCAACCTCTCCCTATGCTACGATCGGCAGAAGTAAGATGGCGGTCGGCGTGAACGCCCCTTTATAGCCCCTGTGACGCTGCAGAAAGCAAGCCAATCACTGTAATGCCCTTCTCTAAGATGGTGGAGACCGAGACCTATGTCATCACGCTGCCCACATTCTGCGTCCTCCTTCATTGGATGAAAAATGGCGCTGAAACCATCATACGAAACGTGACTTTGGCGAGCTGATCGCCGACCTCATGGCCGATCCAACACTAGGATCGGGTCAGGTTTCACGAAACCCGACTTTGCCGAAAGTCGGCGATTTTTCAATTCGTCCGATCCGTTTCGCTCAACCCTAGTCATTACACCCAATGTCATAAGTGATGATGCTTTATTTCAATCACAAAAAAGTGCAATAAATTCACCGCAGGCAGGTTACATTAGGAAGGCAAAGGTAACGTTTTGACCCTATCTTGGGCCTTTTTCAAACCTTGCTCATATGGAAGGTCATGATGAGAAATTGTGCACAGATGGTACAAGAATCCTGTTAGGGGCTTGCGATACGCGTTGAGGTAGACAGCTGCGGTGGAGTGGAGGTGGACCTATCAATGACTGACAGCTTACTTTGTATAAGTGTGCATGCAGAGACAGCTGTCCGTCACTGATAGGACCGCCCACTGGACCAAACATCCCAGAAACAGCAGAGGATTAAATGGTAAAAGCACAAATTATACTGAATCTTTTCTCACAAAATCAATCTGCTCAGCTCCTCCTGCTGTATAACATAGTGCCTGGACTGGATAATGATGATGACAGGTTCCCTTTAACATGTCTGGTAAAATCACCGCCGAACCTCCCAAGGTCAGCAGCAATCTGTGATGGAAGTCAGCAAAAGGTTTTCAATTTTTTTTATGGCACCGCTGCTGGGAATATAATTTTACCTAGATTGAATTGAAAAAAAAAATGCACTACCCAAAACATGCATTAACTTGACTGGTCCTCCTGAATTAAAGACAATTCAGCTATTACTGTAGGTGAGGAGGAACATTAGCTAATACTGGACTTATTCTAAACTTTTGTCCTATGTGGCAAAACCTGGCACAAATTTTGAAATGAGGTTCTCTTTTCTTCAATGTAGACCAATGTTGAAGATGCAACTTCTAGGTTCCCGTAGATATAATTGTCAGACATGTCCAAAAATTTAAAATCTTTTTCAGCCTCTTACCCACCAAGTTCTATTTAGCTGATTACATTCTTAATTTATTAAAACTTTTATACACAAAATCTAGTGCAAAAGACCCGAGCACACTAGATATAAAGTTCATCCTGCTATAACTGCAAATTGATTCATCCGTGTCCCGAAACAGTATGTGAACTTCATACCTTGGCGCTGGTACAGCTGCAGAACAAACAAGATAAAAAAGACATTGCAAATCATATTCCTTTATCCCATTGTACACATCACATTACAATACACTTGGCCAACATTTATTTGGATGAAATGCACAATGTTATGTAAGTAAAAACAAGAACAGCAATGCCAAGATTGTCCGACCAAGGTGAATGGCAATGGGCCAATCAGTTTATTATAGGTTACTTGTGCCCTGGTTACAATTAACAAATGTAGGAAAAATAAGCCCAAGTGTATAAATATAAGGACAGGAGCATAATCAGAACTGACTCTTACCAATACTTCGCTATGGCTTTCATTGCCTACTTTTTGGCTAGAGCCGATGTGTTGGTATGCTTTTCAATTTTCATTGCACTGTTCATCTATTGGATAAATGGAATTAAGAAGAGCACAGCAAAAATGCCCCCTGGACCTATGCCTCTGCCGGTCATTGGAAACCTCAACCTGCTGGACCTGGAAAAGCCCCACGAATCTCTGATGCAGGTAGGATACTGTACTTACTGTATGGTCAAGGAGGGTGCAACAATATTTAGCCGGGAGCAAAGGAATTGGGGGTGGTTGCTGAATGAGACAGGTGTGAATGGATTCATGGTGGGCATTAAAGGTCTGGAGGTCGTATTCTTTGCTGCATTATATACTAACCATTGATGTGAATGGGCACTGTGTAACTCTGCATTTCCTCTGTGGTGGTGAGGGAGAGAGATTGAATACTTACTGTCAGATTTCCCTGGAATAATAGCTGATCCCTCCAGGTAGACAATTTGTGATGAAAATATTGTTAAGGGACCATCTAATAAACTAGGGATTGTTCAAAGTCAAGAACCTCTTGAAGACCCGTAGACTTGTCATGTTGCTGGAAATACGTGTGACCATGTTCTGCTATCATGGTTTTATGTGGTAATTTGCAAAGTTAGTTTCTCGTTCGTTTATCAAAACAATGGGAGAATAAAAAAAATGAATTAATGACAATACCATAGCATTTAATATATGGCCAAAAGTAAAGACACATTAGAAATTAATAAAATCTATTATATCCACTCTGTTTTGTGTTCTCTCATGAACTAGAGCTATGCTCTCCTGGTTCACACGCTGCACAATTCTCTGCCATGTTTGGGGCGATCGGTGAGGGTCTCAAGACACAGGCTCCCTCCATAAAGTATCTTCAAATAATAAAAAAAGTATAAAAGTTATGATGCTCTTTAAAGAGTTGATTATCAGGATCACTGTTTATAGTTATGACCTCAACTGAAGAAATTTGTCTAAACTCAAAAGTCAATTAATGTGTTGATTCATCATAAGCTATTAAAGGGCTACACGATGGTGAGCGTGGGCGACATTCTTGCATGGTGTATCTAGGGTGCCAACCTCCCTGGCAGGTAGGGCTATTGAGAGGGCATTGTCTGACCTATCTTATCCTTTAGTTAACTTGGAGCAATAGTGGATATTCAAACCACTTGGGTTATTATATATTTGGATAATTTGGGAACTTCAGTGGTAATTTTTTACTTTTAATTGGGAAAAATAAAGGTTACCTTTAATGGGGGAATTCTATATATTAGTCAAACCTTGCAGCGTAATGGGATTGAGTAATGGGAATGTTTTTCTCAAACGTGAGACAGCTAACAATCACAGCCCAACTACTCAGTGGTTCCAAGCAGCTCTCAGAAAATGCCCCACACTGTCTTACCTATGCAGGGCACAACTTCTTCTAGACAAACACACTGCCCCTTTGCCCTGTTCTCCTGGTAAAGGTCACAATCACAATTTCTCACCACTGTCTTAAGTCATAGAGACTCCCAGTTCACGCCACAACTCATCTCCTGCCACAGTTCCTCAAACTGTTTTAGGCTATAGTACAATGTAATGTTCAGGACTGGAATTGAGGCCCCAAGCTTGGTGGTTACACTTCTAAATTGAGGCAGAGAGCTTAGTGGTTGTGGAGTAATAGGAGTATTATTTTTTACTTTAACATCAGATTACTTACAATCACAAAAATATATAAACAATCCGCGCTGGGTTCTGTAGTTTTATGACCCCTAAGTCACCTCCAAAAAAGAAAAAAAAAACTATGAGTGTTTGCACCTTTTATATGGCTTTAAAAACTATTTAAAAATAAATTTGTGTTTGTTTAAAATAGCTCCGCCATGGAGCACAACATTGTCCAAATAACAAAAGAGGTTCTGAGCGATGTAAACTGTCCGTTAGAAAAACTTTAGATTTTTACCTGGTGCAGTATAAACGGTAAGGTCCTCAGTTTCCTTTAGTCAATCTTTATACAAGTCCAAATGTGGAAGAGTGCGGCTTCAGTGGAGTTTATTTCTTCTTCCGCTTTCCCGTGAGCGAGCTCCAGGCAGTGCCCCGGCCGGCGGCAACCAGCCCTGTGCTCGCCCACTACTAACAGCGACTAAGTGCTGTTGTATAGCTCTCGGTTCTCTGCCTCTGCAGGACCTTGCGTGACGTCACGGTCATGTGATTGCTCACGTGACTTGCTACTGATAGCGTCGTGGACCAATTTCCTACGCGTTTCGGAATAGGACGTATTCCTTCATCAGGGATGAAGGCTGGTTGCCGCCGGCCGGGGCACACACTGTGTCTTTGTTCAAGGCTCCTGGTGAAGGCCACAGTTTCTCACTGCTGGCTCGGGTCTTAGAAGACTTCCATTTCAGGCCACAACTTACCTTCAACCACAGTTTCTCAAAAAGTCTCTAACTATAGTACTGATTAGCCTCAAGGCCATGGCTCCTCTCTTACTGTCTTGGGAGCAGCAGCCATTTCAAGGCAGGCAGACTGATGTATTCAATTTCCCAAGGTCATCACAGGAGCTTCTAAAGGTACCTTCACACTGAGAAACTTTAGAATATTCAAAAAGGGCTCTAAAAGTGAACCTGGAAATTATAGGCCAGTAAGTCTAACCTCTATTGTTGGTAAAATATTTGAAGGGTTTCTGAGGGATGTTATTCTGGATTATCTCAATGAGAATAACTGTTTAACTCCATATCAGCATGGGTTTATGAGAAATCGCTCCTGTCAAACCAATCTAATCAGTTTTTATGAAGAGGTAAGCTATAGGCTGGACCACGGTGAGTCATTGGACGTGGTATATCTCGATTTTTCCAAAGCGTTTGATACCGTGCCGCACAAGAGGTTGGTACACAAAATGAGAATGCTTGGTCTGGGGGAAAATGTGTGTAAATGGGTTAGTAACTGGCTTAGTGATAGAAAGCAGAGGGTGGTTATAAATGGTATAGTCTCTAACTGGGTCGCTGTGACCAGTGGGGTACCGCAGGGGTCAGTATTGGGACCTGTTCTCTTCAACATATTCATTAATGATCTGGTAGAAGGTTTACACAGTAAAATATCGATATTTGCAGATGATACAAAACTATGTAAAGCAGTTAATACAAGAGAAGATAGTATTCTGCTACAGATGGATCTGGATAAGTTGGAAACTTGGGCTGAAAGGTGGCAGATGAGGTTTAACAATGATAAATGTAAGGTTATACACATGGGAAGAGGGAATCAATATCACCATTACACACTGAACGGGAAACCACTGGGTAAATCTGACAGGGAGAAGGACTTGGGGATCCTAGTTAATGATAAACTTACCTGGAGCAGCCAGTGCCAGGCAGCAGCTGCCAAGGCAAACAGGATCATGGGGTGCATTAAAAGAGGTCTGGATACACATGATGAGAGCATTATACTGCCTCTGTACAAATCCCTAGTTAGACCGCACATGGAGTACTGTGTCCAGTTTTGGGCACCGGTGCTCAGGAAGGATATAATGGAACTAGAGAGAGTACAAAGGAGGGCAACAAAATTAATAAAGGGGATGGGAGAACTACAATACCCAGATAGATTAGCGAAATTAGGATTATTTAGTCTAGAAAAAAGACGACTGAGGGGCGATCTAATAACCATGTATAAGTATATAAGGGGACAATACAAATATCTCGCTGAGGATCTGTTTATACCAAGGAAGGTGACGGGCACAAGGGGGCATTCTTTGCGTCTGGAGAAGAGAAGGTTTTTCCACCAACATAGAAGAGGATTCTTTACTGTTAGGGCAGTGAGAATCTGGAATTGCTTGCCTGAGGAGGTGGTGATGGCGAACTCAGTCGAGGGGTTCAAGAGAGGCCTGGATGTCTTCCTGGAGCAGAACAATATTGTATCATACAATTATTAGGTTCTGTAGAAGGACGTAGACCTGGGTATTTATTATGATGGAATATAGGCTGAACTGGATGGACAAATGTATTTTTTCGGCCTTACTAACTATGTTACTATGTTACTATGTTACTATGTTAGAACGATAGCGATCCGTGACGTTGCAGCGTCCTGGATAGCGATATCGTTGTGTTTGACACGCAGCAGCGATCAGGATCCTGCTGTCACATCGCTGGTCGGAGCTAGAAGGCCAGAACTTTATTTCGTCGCTGGATCACCCGCTGACATTGTCGCTGTGCTCTGCTTTACGGCGGGCCGACGCTGACACAGTGCAGGGAAGGTGACGGTGGGGGACAGACACCGGAAAGTAAGTATGTACTGTTTGTTTTTTTTAACTTTTACAATGGTAACCAGGGTAAACATCGGGTTACTAAGCGCGGCCCTGTGCTTAGTAACCTGATGTTTACCCTGGTTACCCAGGGACCTCGACATCGTTGGTCGCTGGAGAGCTGTCCGTGTGACAGCTCTCCAGCGACCACACAAGCGAGGCTGCAGTGATCGGCATCGTTGTCTATATCGCTGCAGCGTCGCTTAATGTGACGGTACCTTAAGTCCAGTTTCCATTCTTAAGGTCAGGACATTCATTCAGTTAGCTTGTAACCTTCAAACACTAGCTGTTGCCACCTCTTTCCTGCCAGGTTTAATTTTTTAGCTGTTCTGAACAGATCTTTATGCCTCTTGTTCCTGTAACTTTATTGCAAAGGCAAAATTCATTGATCATATCATGATTTTTGCATATTTCTAAAGCTTCATGGTCTCAACTGCAACTGTGTCTTGTTGGAAGTTTATCTTTATTAGCTCTGTTTAAGTGACATTGTGGTTTGAAAATACATGTTTAGTCTTTACAGAAGTACGACTCAAATTAATGTTTTAAAAAAACAAAGAATTATTATATTTTGCAGTTTTCTGAGAAGTATGGTGAAGTATTTACTTTGCATTTTGGACCCAAGAAAATTGTGGTACTTGCTGGATATAAGATTATAAAGGAAGCACTTGTTACCCGAGCTGAGGATTTTTCAGAACGGCCGACTACTCCAGTCTTCGATATCATCGCTAATGGACATGGTATTTATAGAATTACTGTTTAAAATTGTGCATTCTATGAATCATAAAATCCACAATGGTGACCTGTTAGTGGAGAAGAATACTGTAAAGTCTAGTAAATATAGCTGATTTGGCAAGTGGGCACACTTCTGCATTCTTATTTATTCCTACTTTATTGTCATCTTCATTCTACATCCTTTTTCTCATTTTCATATATGTTTTAAAACTTTTTTTGTGAATCTTGCACAAATTAATATACATTAAAACGAAGCTGCTGATATTTATTGAACAAATCCAGGGAACAAACAACTGAACATTTTTATCACACTTTAAACATGTATGCCAACTCTTAGAAGTTGCAAAATGAATGCAGAAAGTCATAGCGGCTAGTGGCTATACTTCTGCATTCTTCTTATTCCTATTTTATCGTTACCATCATCATCATTCCACATCTTTTTTCTCCTTTTCATATATGTTTTAAAACTTTTTTTGTGAATTTTTCACAAATTAATATACATTAAAATGAAGCTGCTGATATTTATTGAACAAATTCCAGTGGAGCAAACAACTGACTGAACAATTTTTATCAGTCAAGACTCAACATTAACACGAAAGACAAAAGAAAAAGGAAAGAAAGGGAAGCGCTCAGGTTATTCCTAGAAAGTAGCCAGCAGTCCTGTTTTTAACTTTTATCTACCTTCTCCTTCACCTCTTTTTATTTAATCTCCTTCTACTTCTATACACCATTCTTCTTCTGTTTCCTTCTTCTCATTCATCTTCCTCATCATCATGTTCCATCATCATGTTCCATCTTCTTCTTTTTTCATTTTGTTCTTTTCTTTGATTTCATCTTCCTTCTTTTTGTTTTTTCATTATGAAATTATTCATCTACTTCATCATTCACTTCATTTTTTATCTTATCTTCACTTTGTCTCCTTCCTGGCTTGTTTGCCATCTCCTTCATCATCATTATCATAGCATCATCTTGATGTAGCGCCCCAGTACCTCCTCCTTGCAAAATACAGTTATCGGGTGGTTACAAAAAAACTATGTCCTGTTATGTGGTGTATTCGATAAATTGTCCTATACTGCCATCTAATATATATAGCTGAATGTGTGTGTGTATGTGTGTGTGTGTGTGTGTGTGCGTGCATGTCCGGGATTGGCATCTGCACCGTCGCAGCAACAGCCACAAAATTTTGCACAGTCACACGTCTGGACCCTGAGAGCATCATAGGCTATGTTGTGAGGTGAAATTTTAACCCTGCGCGTTCCAATTCACCAAACAATTTTGCCCCTATCTACATAATGGGGAAAAAGTGAAAGGAAAAGTGTTGGAGGCAAATTGACAGCTGCCAGATGTGAACAAGGGGGACTTAAAGAGTGAGAGCGATGGCGCCAAAGAGTATATACTGTACAATTGCTAAGGTGGGGCCCTGACATGGGATACTCACCACACACAGGGATATGAACACACACACAAAATGCGCCACACACTACCACGTGCTTGAACACATATACCACCCTCAGCACACATTTCACCACACATACACCAACTTCGCCACATAAAAGTCGAAACACAAAAGTCACCGCGCAAAACTCGCCACATGCAAAACTAGGCTCACGCAAAACTCGCCACACATGCAAAACTCACCTCATGGAAAACTCACCACACGCAAAACTTGCACACGCGGAAAAATTGCCACATGCACAAAAGTTGCAACACATGCAAAAGTTGCCTCACACAAAACTTGCACATACTCAAAACACACCACACATAAAACTCGCCACGCGCAAAACTCGCCATGCGCAAAACTTGCTGGACACAACTTGCTACACTAACCTGTCACCTGCAACTCGACACACAAAAAGTTGCTACACGCATGTCGCCACACAAAACTCATCTCACAAAAGTTGCTACATGCATGTAGCCACATGCAACTCAACACACACAACTTGACACATGAAACTTGCCCTAAAACACACACAAGTCTGGTATTATCCTTCAAAAATAAAAATCTGCTTAATAAGCAGACAAACTACAAGAGCAACAAATGTACCATATAGGAAATACGCCAGCTGTCAGTCACATGATCTGTCTATTATGTGTATGTGTGAGCTAATATATACTCCCAGGGGGAGGGCTTCCTGTTGGCTGGGGATTTATCAGGCTGCCAATTTAGCTTACAAATACTGAGGTAAAAATACTGACCAAATAACGTGTCAACGAGGTCTAATACAGGAGGAGATGACACACAGGTACATACTATATACAGGGGAGATGACACACAGGTATATACTATATACAGGAGCAGATGACACACAGGTATAAACTATATACAGGAGGAGATGACATACAGATATATACTATATACAGGAGATGATGACATACTGGTATATACTATATACATAGGAGATGACACACAGGTATATACTATATACAGGAGAGATGACACAAAGGTATATACTATATACAGGAGGAGATGACACACAGATATATACTATATACAGGAGGAGATGACACACATATATACTATATACAGGTGAGATGACACAGGTATACACTATATACAGGAGGAGATGACATACAGGTATATACTATATACAGCAGATGACACACTGGTACATACTATATACAGGGGGATGACATACAGGTACATACTATATACAGGGGAGATGACACACGTATATACTATATACAGAGGAGATGACACACAGGTATATACTATATACAGGAGGAGATGACACAGGTATATACTATATACAGGAGGAGATGGCACACAGGTATATACTATATACAGGGGAGATGACACACACATATACTATATACAGGGGAGATGACACACAGGTATATACTATATACAGGAGGAGATGACTTACAGGTATATACTATGTACAGGAGGAGATGACACACACATATATACTATATACAGGAGGAGATGACACACAGGTATATCCTATGTACAGGAGGAGATGACACAGGTATATACTATATACAGGGGAGATGACACATGTATATACTATATACAGGAGGAGATGACACACAGATATATGCTATATGCAGGAGCAGATGACACACAGGTATATACTATATACAGGAGGAAATGACACACAGGTATCTATATATATAATTGCCTAAGGGTTTTTCCGTCTGTCTGTCTGTCTTTCTGTCTGTCTGTCCTGGAAATCCCACGTCAGAGACGGGCACAGTATCGACGTAGAAATCCCGCGTCTCTGATTGGTCGAGGCCGCCAGGCCTCGACCAATCAGCGATGGGCACAGCGATGATGATGTCATAAAGTACGTAGACATCCCGCGTCTCTGATTGGTCGAGGCCGCCAGGCCTCGACCAATCAGCAACGGGCACAGAGACGATGATGTCATAAAGGACGTAGAAATCCCACGTTTCTGATTCAGCGACGGGCACAGTATCGATGTAGATGTCATAATGGTTGCCATGGCGACGATGATGTCATGAAGGTTGCCTCGACCAATCAGCGACTGGCACAGTCTGCCGCGAATTCTGGAATCATCATTGTCCATATACTACGGGGACATGCATATTCTAGAATACCCGATGCGTTAGAATCGGGCCACAATCTAGTATACTATATACAGGAGGAGATGACTTACAGGTATATGCAATATACAGGAGGAGATGACACACGTATATACTTTATACAGGAGGAGATGACATATAGGTATATACTATATAAAAGAGGAGATGACACATAGGTATATAAAGGACATGACATACAGCAGGTATATAATATATACAGGGGAGAAGACATACAGGTTTATACTATATACAGGAGATGACATACAGGTATATACTATATACTATATATAGGAGGAGATGACATACAGGTGTATAGTATATACAGAAGAGATGACATACAGGTATATACTATATACAGGAGGAGAGGACACATAGGTATATACAACATACAGGAGGAGATGACATACAGCAGGTATATACTATTTACAGGGGAGATGACATACAGGTATATACTATATACAGGAGATGACATACAGGTGCATACTATATATAAGGGAGATGACAAAAATGAGGGGTGTGAGGTGAAAATAAAAAGGTGTGAGTGCAAAATGAGAGGAGTGGGGGAAAATAGAGGAGTGATTGGAAAATGACAGATGTGAGGTCGAAATGACAAGTGTTAGGGGGAAATGAGAGGAGTGAGGGGGAAAATAAGAGGAGTGAGGCGGAAAATGAGAGGTGTAAGGGAGAAAATGAGAGATGTGAGGGGGAAAATGAGAGGCATGATGGGAAAATAAGAGAAGTGAAGTGCTATAACTAACCATAGATATTTACTATGACCAGGCAATGCCGGGCTCTTCAGCTAGTCTAATATATAAAGCTGAATGTGTGTGTATATGTGTGTATGTGTGTATGTCCGGGATTGGCATCTGCACCATCGCAGCTACAGCCACAAAATTTTGCACAGTCACACGTCTGGACCCCGAAAGCATCATAGGCTATGTTGTGAGGTGAAATTTTAACCCTGCACGTTCCAATTCACCAAACAATTTTGCCCCTATCTACATAATGGGGAAAAAGTGAAAGGAAAAGTGTTGGAGGCAAATTGACAGCTGCCAGATGTGAACAAGGGGGACTTAAAGAGTGAGAGCGATGGCGCCAAAGAGTATATACTGTACAGTTGCTAAGGTGGGGCCCCAACATGGGATACTCACCACACACGGGGATATGAACACACACACAAAATGCACCACACACTACCACGTGCTTGAACACATATACCACCCTCAGCACACTTTTCACCACACATACACCAACCTCGCCACATAAAAGTCAAAACACAAAAGTCGCCGCTCAAAACTCGCCACGCGCCAAACTCGCCACGCGCAAAACTAGGCTCACGCAAAACTCGCCACACGTGCAAAACTCACCTCATGGAAAACTCGCCACACGCAAAACTTGCACACGCGGAAAAATTGCCACATGCACAAAAGTTGCAACACATGCAAAAGTTGCCTCACACAAAACTTGCACATACTCAAAATGCACCACACATAAAACTCGCCACGCGCAAAACTCACCATGCCCAAAATTTGCTGCACACAACTTGCTACACTAACTTGTCACATGCATCTCAACACACAAAAAGTTGCTACACGCATGTCGCCACACAAAACTCAACTCACAAAAGTCGCTACATGCATGTAGCCACATGCAACTCAACAGACACAAATTGACACATGAAACTCGCCCTAAAACACACACAAGTCTGGTATTATCCTTCAAAAATAAAAATCTGATTAATAAGCAGACAAACTACAAGAGCAACAAATGTACCATATAGGAAATACTGCAGCTGTCAGTCACATGACCTGTCTATTATGTGTATGTGTGAGCTAATATATACTGTTAGGGGGGAGGGCTTCCTGTTGGCTGGGGATTTATCAGGCTGCCAATTTAGCTTACAAATACTGAGGTAAAAATACTGACCAAATAACGTGTGAACGCGGTCTAATACAGGAGGAGATGACATACAGATATATACTATATACAGGGGAGATGGCACACAAATATATACTATATACAGGAGAGATGACACACAGGTATATACTATATACAGGAGGAGATGACACACAGGTATATACTATATACAGGAGGAGGTGACACACACATACTATATACAGGGGAGATGACACACAGGTATATACTATATACAGGAGAAGATGACATACAGGTATATACTATATACAGGAGGAGATGACACACTGGTGTATACTATATACAGGGGAGATGACATACAGGTATATGTATACTATATACAGGGGAGATGACACACAGGTATATACTATATACAGGGGAGATGACACACAGCTATATACTATATACAGGCGGAGATGACACACAGGTATATACTATATACAGGGGAGATGACACACGTAAATACTATATACAGGAGGAGATGACACACAGATATATACTATAAACAGGAGCAGATGACACACAGGTATATACTATATAAAGGAGGAGATGACACACAGGTACTGTATATACTATTTGCAGGAGGAGATGACACACGTATATACTATATACAGGGGGAGATGACATACAGGTATATACTATATACAGGAGGAGATGACACACAGGTACATACTATATACAGGAAGAGATGACACACGTATATACTATATACAGGAGGAGATGACATACAGGTATATACTATGTAAAAAAGGAGATGACACATCGGTATATAGAGGAGGAGATGACATACAGCAGATATACACTATATACAGGGGAGATGACATACAGGTATATACTATATATAGGAGATGACATAGGTATATAGTATATACAAAAGAGATGACATACAGGTATATACTACTGTATATAAAGGAGGAGATGACACATAGGTATATACAATATAGAGGAGGAGATGACATACAGCAGGTATATAGCATTTACAGGGGAGATGACATACAGGTATATACTATATACAGGAGATGACATACAGGTGTATACTATATATAAGGGAGATGTCAAACATGTATATACTGAGGGGAAAATAAGAGGTGTGAGGTGAAAATGAGGGGTGTGAGGTGAAAATGAAAAGGTGTGAGTGCAAAATGAGAGGAGTGAGGGAAAATAGTGGTTTATCCGAAAATGACAGATGTGAGGTCGAAATGACAAGTGTTAGGGGGGAATGAGAGGAGTGAGGGGGAAAATAAGAGGAGTGAGGGGAAAAATGAGAGGTGTAAGGGAGAAAATGAGAGATGTGAGGGGGAAAATGAGAGGTGTGATGGGAGAATAAGAGAAGTGAGGTGCTGTAACTAACCACTGATATTATTACTATGCCCAGGCAATGCCGGGCTCTTCAGCTAGTCTACTTTTAAATTGTAAAGGTGCAAGAGTTTTGGTCACATGACACTCTCTCAGCTTGGTTTTCTGCGAAAGCCTCTAGAAGTCGCCGAGGTAAGAGTCAGGGAGGAGTTCCTGTCCTTCCTGTGAGGAGTGACATGAGGAGAGGTCTGTTTCCTAGGCCGCTCTGCCATCAGCTTAGGTCCCACTTCCCTTAATCTTCAATCTGCCAGGAAACTGCCACAGCCTTCGCCAGGAGGGTATGTTAAATTTCAATCTTCATAGAGACAGAAGAGATAGAGCTGTACAAGGGCTCTTCTGCTACACTTCATGCTTTTAATGGTTCTGCCAGCGTGAGTGCCTCATGTCCTACCGCATCGTTTATGCCCTGCGACAGGGAACCGTATCAGGACTTAATCGTGAGTAAGCAGTAAACACTAATTCCACAGTGAATCAAACTGTGTAGGTCCATCCTCGATAGTAATATAACTGAAAGACTGTGTGAATTAACATAGTAACCCAGTATATAACCCACAGTCAGCCGATCACTTTGTTTAAGCCATTAACTTGGAAGATTCCTTCTTAAATGGGACAGAGACCATCTTTCTTTATACCTAAAATTTCCAGCTTGCATGAAGGACTGTGATGCCATCAGGCATGGACTGGCTCATAGGGGAACAGGATAATCCCCTGGTGGGCCCCCGTGCAGATCTTGGCCCGCAAACCCACTATATTGGCAGTACTTGGCAAAATTCACTTGATTCACTCTGTACAGAGAAAAAGCAGCATCTCATCGTTCATTAACCAAACTACTCAGCTTATTATTATATAGTGATACAGGCAAATTTGTAAACGAGAGTAGTATAGCACTTGTATGCAGGTGAAAAGTGGGCTGCCCCCATAGTCAATGTTATTGGCGGGCCCTTGGCAACCTAGTCTGATACTGGATACCATCGCTATGGACTATGTATTTTGAAGTGAATACTGTAAAGACTCCCTTTCAACTTGAAACTCTGCACACATACACTAAGAGGCCATAAGGGACACAGGGCTAGCACGCCACAACGCCGCCTGTGACATTCCTAATTTCTTTATTATTGGCTGGCCCTGGTACCGATAACATCTAGTTCCCCCTGGGCACTGCGTTGACTATTCTGCCTTCACCTTTTTCGCCACCATTATCATATATATTTTACTTTTTTTCCTTTGTTTCTTCTTCATCAACCATCTTCTTCTTCTACAACTTTCTTCTTCGGTTTTATCGTAATTTTCTTCATTCTCTCTTTCTTACTTTTCCTATTTTTCTTATCTTTTTCTTTTTTTTGTCCTCACTTTCTCTATTTTTTCTGTAGCCATTATCTTTTTCTTTTCTCTTTCTTCACTTCTTCTTTCCTCTTACTTTTGCAACTTTTCTTCTTTCTCATTTTCTTCTTTCTCATTATTAGTAAAATTATTATTGTGTATGAAAACTTTGGTTTTCAATTTACATGTATTGTCTTCTTTGTGGGTGTTTTTTATAAATGCAATTTTTAAATCACAGAATTAACCCCTTCCCAACAATGGGCGTAATAGTACGCCCACGTCGGACTCCCTCCCTTTGATGTGGGCTCCGGCAGTGAGCCCACATCTTTCCCGGCACAGATCAGCTGTTTTGGACAGCTGACATGTGCCCAGTATAGCTGGAATCGCGATCCTCCTGCGGCTATTAACCCATTAAATTGCGCTGTCAAACTCTAACAGTGGCATTTAACATGCGCTTATGGCAATCGGGCCGGAAATCCGCCCATGGGTGACCCCCTTCATGTGATCGCGGGTCAATAATGGGTTGGCATGACAACCAGAGGTCTCCTGCAGACCTCTTTGGTTGTCAGTGCCAGATTGCTATGAGTGCCACTCATATATATATAGGAGAAACCTGATCGCTAAATGGTGTAGTGAGAAAAAAAGTCAAAAACGCCAGAATTACCTTTTTTTGTTTGCCGTAACATTGTATTAAAATGCAATAACAGGCGATCAAAGGATCGTAACTACACGACAATGGTACAATTAAAAACATAATCTCGGTGTGCAAAAAGAAAGGCATACCCGACTCAAGATCACAAAAAATGGAGATGCTATAGGTATCGGAAAATGGCACAATTTTTTTTCAACAAACTTTGGAATTGTTTTCGATACTTAGATAAAAAAAAGTACCTAGACATGTTTGGTGTCTATGAACTCATAATGACAAGTTTTAGCATTTAGTGAACCTAGCAAAAAAGCCAAACAAAAAACAGCTGTGGGATTTTTGTGCAATTTCACTGCACTTTGAATTTTCTTCCCATTTTCAGGACATGATATATTAAATCCAATGATGTCCTTCAAAGGTACAACACGTCCCGCAAAAAGCAATCTCTCAAACAGCCATATTGATGGAAAAATAAAAAAGTTATGGCTCTGGAAAGAAGGAGAGCGGAAAACGAAAACGCAAAACCAAAAATATCTCTGATCATGAAGGGGTTAAACTTCTTCAACTTTTAAAGAAACCACTTGTTGGATTGTTTAGATTACTAAAGGCTGTTTTCTGTTCAGTATGATTAATTAATACTTGCCAAAGCTTTTAATATTTAACTTAATTTTAGGTATAATATTTTCCAATGGAGAAACATGGAGATCCATGAGGAGGTTCACGGTATCAACACTTCGAGACTTTGGAATGGGAAAGAAAAGTGTGGAAGCCAGAATTCAAGATGAATTAATGCCCCTTATAGAAAGTTTTAGATCTCACAATGGTAAGATAATCATTCACATTTATCTCCTAGCTTTCACATACTCTAACTTCTTGTCTGTCACTTTCTACAACCCGGTCTACAGAATCCAAATTGTCAATCCCCAACACATTTGAACTACAACGTTATTCAGAGGGGTTTTGTAGACCCCCATTCACATATAGTAGACTGTACAGCACAAAGTGTGAAGTTTTTGCTCTATATTTGCATCACATTTTCCTGCATTAGGATTTTAATTTTCTGTAGGTTTGCTCCAACTATCACTTGTATGTTTGTTTGTTTCAATAATCTACTGTCATTACTGATGGTAGTTTTGACCTGAGGTTACAATATCTGGAGCATGTTTTTTAGTTTTTCTTATTCATATTTTATTTTATTGTATATGTATATTTTTGTTATTTTAGGCAAACCATTCAATATTCACATGCTGATAAACAGTGCAGTTTCCAATGTAATCTGCTCTATTATCTTTGGGAAAAGGTTTGAGTACGATGACCCAACGTTTGAAAAATTAATCAAAATGTTAGATGAAAGTGCCAAACTAGTCGGAACACCCAAAGTGATGGTAAGAAAACCTTCAGATGTTTTATCTAACCTTTTTAGTGAATTCTCAGATTAATAGTTTCTGGTTCAACTTTGGGACTAATTGTTCTGCAATCATGAGCTCAGACAAATAGACCCAAACTCATCTTTTGGTTCTCACCCAGTACCACCCAGTTGTTTCAGTTATGAAATAAAAGTGTCCTATATAGTAGATGATGATCTAGAAACTTGGTTTCGAATATGGTTCATAATAATTAATGTACAATATCCAAATAAATTTCTGATTCCCCTTTCTCAAATTTAGTGGGTTATTGTGCTGGAGCAGAACAGTCCTCAGACTTTCACCAAATACAGTGGGTATAAGATGAACATAATAGGGAGTTTAAGGAAACAGACTGCTATGGAGGCTAGGTAATACTGAATGTGTTCCTCTATTGATTTATTATTTCTATAGCACCAGTATATTTCACAGCACTTCACATTTTAGTGGGGACTTGCACAGACAATAAAGACATTACAGAATTACAGAATAACTCAGATAACAAGAGGAGTGAAGGCCATGCTCGCAAGCTTATAATATATGAGGAAATATGAATTTATCAATATAATAATTAGGTACTCACATAACGCTGCATGAACCGGTCACCAGCCAGTATGTGCACAAATACTGACACAGAGGGCTATTAAGTGCATAGAACATATGTGAAATGCTACTAGGCTCCTGATTTTGCAGAAAATTTTGTATGTGCAAAAAGGGGATAGTTAGATAAGTGAGGAGAGGTGAAAGGCCAGTCTGAAGAAACGTGTTTTTAGGTCATGCTTAAAACTGGGAGTATTGGAAATTCATCTAATTGTCCGGGGTAGTGCATTCCCCCAAAATTTATGAAACACGTGATAAGTCTTTGAGACAGGAGTGGGAGGTTTGGATTATTAAGGATGTTAGTGTTAGGTCATTAGCAGTACGAAGGGCAGTGACAGGAGGTGAACTTTATAACTACGAACACAGCAGAGCGCTCACGCTGTCTTTTCACAGCATGGGAACCGTGTCTCTCTCACTGGCGTGCTTGACTTAATCGCCAATCAGAAGCGCTACGCCGGAGTTTCCCATGCTGTCACACAGCGTGGGAAACACCAACTTTTGTGCTGTGTATGTTGGGATATACAGTTAGGGCCAGAAATATTTGGACAGTGACACAATTTTCGCGAGTTGGGCTCTGCATGCCACCACATTGGATTTGAAATGAAACCTCTACAACAGAATTCAAGTGCAGATTGTAACGTTTAATTTGAAGGGTTGAACAGAAATATCTGATAGAAAATGTAGGAATTGTACACATTTCTTTACAAACACTCCACATTTTAGGAGGTCAAAAGTAATTGGACAAATAAACATAACCCAAACAAAATATTTTTATTTTCAATATTTTGTTGCAAATCCTTTGGAGGCAATCACTGCCTTAAGTCTGGAACCCATGGCCATCACCAAACGCTGGGTTTCCTCCTTCTTAATGCTTTGCCAGGCCTTTACAGCCACAGCCTTCAGGTCTTGCTTGTTTGTGGGTCTTTCCGTCTTAAGTCTGGATTTGAGCAAGTGAAATGCATGCTCAATTGGGTTTAGATCTGGAGATTGACTTGGCCATTGCAGAATGTGCCACTTTTTGGCACTCATGAACTCCTGGGTAGCTTTGGCTGTATGCTTGGGGTCATTGTCCATCTGTACTATGAAGCGCCGTCCTATCAACTTTGCAGCATTTGGCTGAATCTGGGCTGAAAGTATATCCCGGTACACTTCAGAATTCATCCGGCTACTCTTGTCTGCTCTTATGTCATCAATAAACACAAGTGACCCAGTGCCATTGAAAGCCATGCATGCCCATGCCATCACGTTGCCTCCACCATGTTTTACAGAGGATGTGGTGTGCCTTGGATCATGTGCCGTTCCCTTTCTTCTCCAAACTTTTTTCTTCCCATCATTCTGGTACAGGTTGATCTTTGTCTCATCTGTCCATAGAATACTTTTCCAGAACTGAGCTGGCTTCTTGAGGTGTTTTTCTGCAAATTTAACTCTGGCCTGTCTATTTTTGGTATTGATGAATGGTTTGCATCTAGATGTGAACCCTTTGTATTTACTGTCATGGAGTCTTCTCTTTACTGTTGACTTAGAGACAGATACACCTACTTCACTGAGAGTGTTCTGGACTTCAGTTGATGTTGTGAACGGTTTCTTCTTCACCAAATTAAGTATGCGGCGATCATCCACCACTGTTGTCATCCGTGGACGCCCAGGCCTTTTTGAGTTCCCAAGCTCACCAGTCAATTCCTTTTTTCTCAGAATGTACCCAACTGTTGATTTTGCTACTCCAAGCATGTCTGCTATCTCGCTGATGGATTTTTTCTTTTTTTTTCAGCCTCAGGATGTTCTGCTTCACCTCAATTGAGAGTTCCTTTGACCGCATGTTGTCTGCTCACAGCAACAGCTTCCAAATGCAAAACCACACACCTGGAATCCACCCCTGACCTTTTAACTACTTCATTGATTACAGGTTAACGAGGGAGACGCCTTCAGAGTTAATTGCAGCCCTTAGAGTCCATTGTCCAATTACTTTTGGTCCCTTGAAAAAGAGGACGCTATGCATTACAGAGCTATGATTCCTAAACCCTTTCTCCGATTTGGATGTGGAAACTATCATATTGCAGCTGGGAGTGTGCACTTTCAGCCCATATTATATATATAATTGTATTTCTGAACATGTTTTTGTAAACAGCTAAAATAACAAAACTTGTGTCACTGTCCAAATATTTCTGGCCCTAACTGTATTTAGTGATTAAATTGCCGAATATTGCAAACTCAGCGATCGTGAGCTAAACCAAATATTGAAATATTCCTTCATCTCTAGTCACTAGTCATTGTAATACTGCCTCTGATGATATGGAGTCTGCTTCAAACGCTTCCTGATAGCACAGGAAGTATGAGGCTAAAAATGCCTCAGTAGCCAGTGTGAAAATTCCAAGATTACTATTGTTTTTTTTTTTTAAATAAAGAGCTTAATAGTAAAAAGAAAAAAAATATGTAACACAAACCGTAGGTCATTTTGGTCATTTTCTGATGATAGCTTCCCTATAAATGAATTATTTTTAGTTGAAAAACTAGACACTGCTGAAGCATTACGTTTTCATAAAAAGGAGACCCTTTTTCTAATCCTAGTTAATAACTATGATTAATTGATTGATGTGACTTGTCCTTTCTTTGATAAGGAGGTTTGAACAGCGCTCCACAGAGATCATCATTACTCTTTTCAGTTCTTGTCTCCAATGAGGGTCACAACCTAAATCTGTCTCTCACTCACCCACACACTAGGACCAATGAGCCTACCCGTATGCTTTTTAGAATATGGGAAAACAGTGGAGAACCTCGAGGAAACCCATGCAAGCCTACAAGGAGAACATATGAACTTAGGGTATTTTGTGGATAAAACTTATCAATTTCACAAAATTTGTGCTGTGTCCGTTTTTCACTGATTAATGTTGGCAGAAGCCAGGGAAACTTGTGTTTTTTTCTCATATGAAAAAAATGGAAGACACACATGAATGGTAAAAATAAAAATATATCCACAAGGACCAAAAATGTATACAATTGAATCCACTATACTGATAAAAGTAATGTAGAAAAAAAAAACTGAACGGGGCCTAATTCAGAGGTTACACCAGCCTGGATTCTAACCTAGGCTTCTAGTGATGTAGGGTGGAGCGCCACTGACTGCTCCCAATATACACTGTTATTGAATGTATTTTTTGTTGCAAGAAAATCTAAAGAGGAATTGTTGATTTCCACAGCTGTATGACTATTATCCTTTCCTCGGATCACTCCTTGGCCTCCATAAGAAATTAAAACAGAACATGCTAGATGTGAAAAATTTTATTTACCAATGTTCGATGAATCGACGATTGGATTTAGATGCAAATGATGTCACAGGATACATCGATGCATATCTTCTGAAGCAGGAACAGGTGCGTTAATGGTGCATATGTTGCCTTAGTTTTCTCTTATGAGATCAAAGGGTGTGATATCAATTATTCTAGGAACATCTGAGGATTTTACTACCTAATTTGTCACGGTTGATTTTAGGCGACAGGTGACCGTGTGGCTGAAAGTAAAAGTGAGACTGTAAATGTTAGGGCTAGCGGAAAGCACCAAATAATAAAGAGATTGATATGAGGTGCAGAGATGGTACCTGCTACTATGTAATGGCGGATGGATACTTAGCTCACACGTGGGTCAGACTTCACCCCGTGTGCACCCTGCACCCTGTTAGCAGTCACAAGGTGCAGCTGCAAGACACTCGTGGGATCCCTAAGAATCACTCCCACTAATCTGGTGATTGAATTGGCTCTGGCTCGGTGGCTTTTGAGCCCGCGCCTGAGGACTCCCCGAGTCAGATGAACAGACCAAGCGAGAATTCCCACCCTATACTGACGGTTGTCAGGAGAGCGCACTGATGGCGCCCGGTGCCGTAGAGACGGGCACTGCAACATGTGCTTAGTGTGCAGATAGCACTGTCGGGTGCTAGATAGCTTCCACCATTCGCGAGCAGTCAACAACACGAGGAATGGGAATAATTAAGGAGCTTTCATCCATCGAAGGTCATTCATCTACACACACACATTGTCAAGGTTTACACTAGCACATGGCCGAGCGGCCATGCAAACCTTTTATAACAGTAGCGCTCCAGGACTTTCCTGATGGTCCAATAGGAGCCGCAACAGGAGCTGAGCATGTGACCGCTGACCTCCAATGAGAGGTTGCCCCGTGGGTATGCTCAGTGTGGGAAAAGCAGGACTTAGTCCCTGAACCGCTTGCTCGCCGCTGAACAGTGCTGGCTACAAAGGCAGAGCCTGGAAAGCTAGCAGGACCCAAGCATACAGCATCAGCTTGAGCCAGACGCTGGGATCGACGTCTCTGCTGAGCAGGTTCCACTGTGGCTGGAGGAGAATGGGAGACTGCAATGGACATGGTTTGAGATTCCCCCTTTGCAGCGGCGGGAACTCGACACCCAACAGTAAATGCCGAATTATTATACCAACAACACAATCGTATATAGAATAGGGAGGCAATAGATCTATTGTTAGTGTTGTTCTTCAGTGTGTCTTTTAAATCCAATCCAAGATCAATGTATTCTCTTATTGGACTTTTTCACTTTTCCCATCTTTTTCATCTGGCCCAAACCACTACGAAGACTTCTTCTAGCCACAATTTGTGTCTGCAGAGTTATGTTCACTGACATTTTGCATCCTTGATCTGTATCCATGCCCTTAGGTCCAAAAGTCTTTTACCCTGCGTAACTATTAGGCAGCTTTGGAGAAAGAGTTGCCCAGCACCCCCCTCCTCATGCAGTCAGTAATAGTACTCGTATCACTGCCTTCGCATGTAATACAATTAGATAAGTGGTGACACAGGAAATCTAATGGGTCTCCCAGTATGGTACAGTTCCTCTAGAGATGGCTTTCTTGCTCAAGTACTAACCTACCAATACCAAATGGGTTGAGAGGCGGCGCATGTGCAGTAGCATCTATTGGTACATGATAGATGCTAATGCACAGGTGCAGCCGACGGCGCCATTTTGATGTAGTGTAATTTTTTTTGCTTCAACAACAAGGAGCCGGTGGAGGCGCTTTTGTAGTAGCATCTATCGGAACGAGATAGATGCTAATGCGCAGGTGCAGCCAACGGGACCATTTAAATGGTGATTTTTTTTCTTTTCAACACAGCAATATAATAGGCACTAACTGACAATTGATGGTGTGCAGATGCCGCCATTTTGATGAAGTGACATGTTTTTTTCAAATACACACATTAGTATATTCATTATGCAAACTAGGGGGCAGGTCAGTGAGGTATCAGTGACCTACCAGCAGTATGAATTATGAATATCTAATCAAAGCACCACATACACTAACCCCGTCTTAGGACATACGCTTATCATTAACTATATACTGAAAATATGGAATAAAAAAGCACAAGGCCGATTTCAACAACAAAGGTATCATTTTAATCAGTATAACAGCGCCAACCTGACATTGTGTGCAGATTACTATATACTATGCTGACAGGTTCCCTGTAAAGGTTTATGAAAGCCCTTTGTGGAACTGGCTCTTGAGACCTGCATCAATCCATAGAACTTCAGTGGGTCACTGCTTGAACTTAGTACAGTAGTCCTCAGCTGTGCGACCTCCCTGTGCCAGCTTCTTGATCTTAGTCATATATTAGATCTATACTGTCAAAAAAAGGCATCAACAGAGAACTGTTCTGGGGCTTGTAGGGACAAGGAAAATGCCGAGTTCTGAGGACCCCTTCTCAGTAGGGACATAGTTATTCCCACTCCTCCCCTGACGACCATGCTAAAAAATAACTGACAGATTTTTCTGAATGCCCTAAAATGGTCCTTCTCCCCCAAAAATTAATCAGGGAGGGATATTACAGGTTTGGGGGAGATGAACTGTACATCAGAGGGTGCCGACGTCACAGCTCATGCCAGCAGTAGACGGCTGTAGGACGTCTTCAACAAATTAATTATTTGACCTTGAAATTGGCATTTTGATGATGTTCCGAGGTCAGAATACCAGGAGGATAGTGTTAGGGGTCGAGTTCCCACCTCTTCACAGGGGGAATCTCAGGCCATCTCCGCTGCAGTCTCCCATTCTTCTCCTGCCGCAGTGGAGCCTGCTCAGCGGAGACATCAGTCCCAGCATCTCGCTCAGTCTGACTCTGTACAAAGAGTTACTGCTGCTATTCTTGCTTCTGCCATTGAAGTCAGTGCTGGGCAGCGGTGAGCAGACGCTTCTGGGACTAAGTCCTGCTTTTCTCGTTCTGAGCATGCCCAGAGTAAGATCTCTCAGTGGAGATCGAGGGTCACATGATCAGATACTGCAGCTAAAGCCATTGGTCCTTCAGGAAGGTCCTGTAGGTGCTCACGCTGTGTGGCAACCTCTCATTGGTCCTTCTTGGAAGGTCCTGTATGTGCTGCAACTATTTAAGGCTCGCATGGCCGCATGGCCATGCGCTAGTATCGTTCTGTGTTATGTGCTTTGCGCCAGTGTGGTCATGTGAGTTTGTGTTCAGGGACCTGGCTGAATTAAGCCCCTAGAGTCCTGGCACCTCCGGCGAGGAGATCTTGTGTGAATGTATTCAGGGACTTGGCTGAAATAAGCCCCTAGAATGCTGGCACCTCTGGCGAGGAGTTTTTGTGTGCATGCATGACCACTGACTGCTCTCAGTTGGGTAGTTAGCCTGTGCCACTGTGAAGTCAAACAGGGCGCAGTGCTTTGAGTTCATGGCTACTCTGTGAAGTAACAGAGTTAGCTCATACCGCCATATAGTTCCGCTGTTTACTAGCAGCAGGTTCTCCTGCATGGTGGACCCCGGGCTGCGAACGCATCTATTATAATAAATCCTCTATATTTACTTGGTGCGTTCCGCTAGCCCTAACAGATAGTGGATCAGAGCAGCAGGTGTTAAACAGGCGGATGGTCAGAACAAGGTTGAAGGTCAGGCAACAAAAGATCTACAAACAGAACTCAAGGCACAGAGAGACAAAGCACACTTAGCTGAATGTATATCAGACGTCTGGGAGTAACAGCCCAATTAAGTAGCATGGCAATCACCTTGAACAATGAACACAAGGAGACAGCCAGTGCCTCCCAGTCTCAGATTGGACTGTTGAGCTGTCAATTAACACAGTGACAGTTCAGCATGCCCCTGTACCAGATTGGGCGACTGAGCTGTCAATCAAAGTACTGACATCTTTAGTATGCCCCTGTACAAGATTGAATGGCTGAGCTGTCAATAACTGCATCCCAGACACACTGAGGGGTGGAACCGTAACATTTCCTTAATACTTCCCATTCAGGAAGCTATAGTCATGAGAACATTACTGCGACAAACTTAGTGTTTCCTGCAAAAAAATGTTAAACAAAAGTGGACTGTGAGTACCAAATAAGAAACAGAAGAATGTGATAATTACCTCGGAACAAGCTGATTATAGTAACATGGGGAATATTTGTGTTATGTAATTTTAGGAAACAACGAAAACTCAGACATATTTTAATGAAGAAAATCTGGTTTCTTCCGTCCTGGATCTCTTCAGTGCTGGAACTGAAACTACATCTACAACAATCCGGTGGGGAATTTTACTGATGATGAAGTATCCAGAGATTCAAAGTAATTCTTTATATATTTGTAAAAGTTATATAAGACTGTAGGCGAACAGCTGCAATCTCTATAGAGCATCAAGTCACCTTTTTCTGAAGGCTACCACTTTACCCAGATTTTCTGTTATTTATTCACTTTTGTATCATATTCTATTTACTGTATAATGGCCGTCTTTTTGATGACCGCCCCTGTAAAAGTAATTTTTTAATTGCAATTTTGCTATTGTTGTATAAACAAACTATCAACTAAGTTGAAGTAATTCTAGTGTATAATTTTTGCACTTATTGCATGTTTTATATTTTCTAAAGTTCTACCATGATGCTGACACCATCCCTAGACAGGGAAATGTGATTTTTGGCAGAGTGTGACATTTAGATTGCACCTAAAATATCTTTTTTCATAGCCAAGAAATATTTAAGTTTTAGTCTCTTTAAGTTTCATAACTTTGTTATATGAATGAGTATACCAGGAATTCTTAGGCTATGTGCACACATTGCGGATTCCATTGTGGAATTTTCCGCAGCAGATTTGCAAAATCCGCAGTGAAAAGCAGCTGCGGTTTTTACTGCGGATTTACCGCGGTTTTTAATGCGGATTCTGCTGCGGTTTTCCATCTGCAGTTTTCTATTGGCGCAGATGGAAAGCCGCTGCGGATTCCGCACAAAGAATTGACATGCTGCGGAAAATAAACCGCTGCGTTTCCGCGCGTTTTTTTCGGCAGCATGTGCACAGCGGTTTTTGTTTTCCATATGTTAACATGGTACTGTACACCACATGGAAAACTGCTGCGGATCCGCAGCGTCAAAAACGCTGCGGATCCGCAGTAAAAACCGCAACATGTGCACATAGCCTTAATGTAATCTCCAGCAGTCCACTGGAGAATGAATGGAGCCACAGTGCCCATGCTTGATCTCCACTCCATTTAAAGATAACCTGTCATATTCACAAACGCTATTATCCTGCAGATATAAAGTTTATCTGCAAGTTAATAATTCCACAGCTGCCCGGCCGCAGCACTGAAAGCTCGGCTACTAGGAGCAAATTAACTTTATTACTCTCTGCAGCATCTGGCTTTCAGTCATAGTGGCGCAGCAAGTGCGGCTTCAGTCACTGGCCAGTACATAGTGAGCATCAGTGGTAACCACGCCCTAGCACTGACTGACAGCCCATACAAATCAGAATAAAAGCCTATAATATATTAATGCATTGGTATTGTTGTGCAAGTACAAAATGTAACAAAATGTTTTCTTTTGCTTTATAGAGAAGGTACAGGAGGAAATTAAAACACATATTAAACCTGGACAGCTGCCGACAGTAGAAGATCGGAAGAAAATGTCTTATACTGATGCAGTAATACATGAAATACAAAGGTTTGGAAATATTATCCCATTGAACGTGTCACACGCAACTCCAACTGATGTGTTTTTGCGGGGATACCTGATCCCAAAAGTGAGTTTATTTAAAAAAAAAGTCCTTATGCTCAAGAACTGTAATCATTTACCTATTAGTAAAAGGGACTGCTATGGGGTCCACAGCCATCCAAATAATCTCACATTTTTTAAATGTATTTAATTAAAAAGATATTTGGTGATTTATTGTTCACAGGGCACAGAGGTTATTCCACTCCTGACTTCAGTTCTCTATGACAAGGCTCAATGGAAAACTCCCAATGATTTCAATCCTAATCACTTCTTGGATGAAAATGGGAAATTTGTCCGACATGATGCATTTATACCATTCTCAGTAGGTAAGTAATGAGGAGCATTAAGCATGCAAGATCAAATCATTTTACATGTCACTTAACTGACAAAACACTGGCCAACAAAATGACTATGTTTTTACAAGATACAAAAGATGTTGGACTCTGTTGTGCTAAAACATGTAGACATAGAATATATGAAATATGAATAGCAATACTTCTCTGGATAACAAGAAAAAATTGAGATGCTTAGCACAGAATTTGGCAATTCATGCATGCCCAGCAACCAACGACAAGGTGGTCTCACGCTGCTGGGACCCTACCTGTCTAGTCTGAATGCCTCTCTTAACAAGGAATAATATGTTTTCTAAATCTCATATTTTTTCTTCCAAAAAGTTCAAAAATGTTCTATGGTCTTATTAAGATGCTCAACATATGCATGAGCACTTTATCATTGTTTTGTAATATAGCCTAGAATAATAATATTAATAATTGTATTTATTCAACGCCAACATATTCTACAGCACTTTACAATAAGGCCATGTGCCCATAATCTGGAACTATCAGCGCTTTGGACGCAGCATATCTTCACTGCATCCAAAGTGCTGCCTTCTATTGAACACAGGTAAATCTGCATGTGTTCACTGAACCATGCAGATTTACCGCATTCAATATATTATACTGATTTAATTTCTCTTGCGGAGACGTCTTGAAGGTGCTCTGCAAGTCAGTGTTCATGGGTGATTCGCAGGCCTACATGCATGTATAGTATAAGCCGGGGCTTGGTCTGGATACGAAACAACCTGGAGCCATGAAAAAGAACCATTCAGTTAACAATGCTTTCCAGGGGGTTCTAGGAAAGTTTTGTTACTTTCTGGACGTCTCCTTTTTTTCAAGGACACTCGCGGTCATTTAGAGAGATTTGTAAAGTTTGCAATATTTCCAATTTATTTAATTACTACAAATGTTAGTCCGGAGTCACACTACTGTACAATGCGGCCAAGTGCTCTGTAATAAGACTTCGCATAGTACTCGGCCCTGTGTTACCCTATGGGGTAGCTCATATCTGCAATTATTTTCTCATGGCGAACCGGCATGCGAGAACAATTGCAGCATGCTGTGATTGGCACCGAGACTTGGACAAGTGTTGGCTCGCTTGCACCCATATAAGTCTATAGGTATGAGTGACACAACGCACAGCACTCATTATATGCCAACGCCGGCATATTAATTTCTCCTCCTCCTCCGCACCTGTGCGAGAGGATCGGAGCACAGTAGCATGACACTCGGCTCCAGCTCACAGCAGAGCAGGAGCAGAGGTTCCTTAGCATATCGCATCCGATGATCTCACATTCGATGCCATATGCTAGGGTGACTCCGGCCTTTGAGTCAAAATCTACTTTCAACATGACATTGTTAACTCACTAATGCCATTTCTACAGGAAGAAGAGCTTGTGCAGGAGAGGCCTTGGCCAAGATGGAACTTTTCCTGGTTTTTACTGGACTTCTTCAAGCATTTACTTTCTATTCTCCTCCAGGAGTTTCCAGAGAAGACCTCAATCTAAAGCCTGGCGTTGGATTCACATTAGGGCCCACATCATACATGACTTGTGCAAAGCCAAACTATTAGTTTGAGTTGAAAAACAACATAGAGACTGCTGTTTTTTGTTTGATTATATTTTAATTTATTTAATTTTGCACTTTTTTAATCTAATTTTCAAATCTCTTTAGTTGAAAGCTGTGGAAACAAATCTTGCAATGATCTCCAATCATCTTAAAGGGAACCTGTCACCTGAATTTAGCAGGCTCTGTTTACGGTCCGATGGGCGGTGTTTTCTGTGCTTTCATTCACCCCTTCCTTTCCCGCTGGCTGCAATATTGTCTTGAATTGGATTAGGTTGCCTCCGTAGTACACGCGTGCGCAATGCAATCTTGCCTTGAGCACGCGCAGTAAGCTTTGCCCATCTGCGGGCAAAGCCGAAAAGCATTAGTGCGCATGCGCCGCCGCACTATGTCCCGGAACACAGCGAAATACTTCTGGGACATAGTGTGGTGGCACATGCGCACTAATGCTTTTCGGCTTTGCCCACAGATGGGCAAAGCATACTGTGTGCGCAAGGCAAGATTGCGTTGTGCACGCATGTACTACGGAGGCAACCTAATCCAATTCAAGACAATATTGCAGCCGGCGGGAAAAGAAGGGGTGAATGAAAGCACAGAAAACACCGCCCATCGGACCGTACACAGAGCCTGACAAATTCAGGTGACAGAGTCCCTTTAATTCACCTTTAAGTTAAAGGGATATTTTTTAGATTTAGTTAATGCTGATAGGATTTTTTTGATTGGGGGGACCCCCCCTACACATTAGGTTAAAGTCGGACAAACATCTAATCTGTATAGGGGCCCCCTGACTTTTCACCGACTAATGGAGTCAGGAGAAAGGAAGTTTAGTCATTATCAAGGTACATGCTCTAAGCCTTTCTCCACTTTTGCCATTAAACATTTACTAACCAATAGAACGCATATTTTGGGATGTCAGTAGAGATAGTTATTAGTAGAGATGAGCGAATATTTCAATGTTTGGTTCCGATTACGATTGCCGAATTTGCAATATTCACCGATTAATTCATCGAACATTCGCCGAACATAACTGAACGCCATTCATGTCAATGGGAGGCAAAAACAAACACATGCACAACACCTTATAACTGACCCAAATGCTGCAAAAATGCATCAAATGAGGGACAAACACCAGGAAAGTGGCCTAAGTTCACCCACAAAACAATTTTTATCATGGCCCTGCAGTTATCACCCAGGCATGAGATATCGGGGTCTGTGACAGCATTTACAGCTATCAATTAAACGTCAACGTAAGACGGAGTGGGTGAGGGATCGATGTGTGAGGGATCGATGTAGGCCTCCTTTGATGGGAGCCCTGATAACACATGCAACACCTCTACCTGCATTCATGCTGAGCTACTCTCAGGTGGCACAAATATCAGTTTTGTAGACTACCATTGTCAGAAAAATTTAATGACAGTAATACGGGTAGTTGAGTCCAAGGAAGTGGAGGCCTTGCGGTCTCTGAGGCCTACTGCAAGAGGCAACAGAATGAAGGAGACTAAACCGGGAGTGTTCACATTTCCAAAAATTACTGGCAGACACCACCAAAGTGGCATCAATTTCACCACATTAGAAATATTATAATGGAGACGGACAGTTCTTCCACTACACCTAATCCAGCAGATGGACACCCAACCAGGAGTGTTCACATTTAAACAAATGAGGGCCATACACTACAGAAGTGGCATCAATTTCACCACAGTAGAGATAGTATAATGACTGACAGGTCTTCCACTACGCCCAATCCAGCAGATGGACACCTAATCAGGAGTTTTCACATTTCCAAAAATTATTGGCAGGCACCACCAAAGTCGCATCAATTTCACCACAGAATAGATAGTATTATAGTGACTGACAGGTCTTCCACTACACCCAATCCAGGATATGGACACCTAACCAGGAGTGTTCACATTTAAGCAAATGAGGGCCTTACATCACAGAAGTGTTATCAATTTAACCACAGTAGAAATAGTATAATAGGGACCAACAGGTCTTCCACTGCACCCAATCCAGGAAATGGACACCCAACTAGGAGTGTACACATTTCCAAAAATTATTGGCAGACACAACAAAAGTGGCAACAATTTCACCACAGTATAGATAGTATAATAGGGACCGACAGGTCTTCCACTATGCTCAATCCAGCAGATGAATACCCAACCAGGAGTGTTCACATTTAAACAAATGAGGGCCTAACACCACAGAAGTGTTATTAATTTCACCACAGTAGAAATAGTATAATAGGGACCGACAGGTCTTCCACTATGCCCAATCTAGCAGGTGGACACGCAACCTGGAGTTTTGACGTGCCGGAGGTTGGAAGTCTAGAGCTGCGATACGAACTGTGTGCTTCACTGCTGTCTTGGGGAAAAGCTCTCTTAAGGTTGTGTAAAAGCATGCTTCGATACACCAGAATTCGCGGGTCCCTTTTCAGGATGGGAAGCATGTGGCCAAATTTGGTTTTATAACGTGAATCTAACAGAGTGCCAACCCAGTAGTCAGCAGTATTCCTAATCATAACTGTATGGGGATCATGTTGCAGATAGTGCAGCAAAAAGGCACTCATATGTCGGGCTCTACCATGAGGTCCAAGCCCATGCTGTGTTGGTAGCTGGGAAACAATGAGGCTCGTTTCCTCTGTCCCCTCCTGCCAACCACGAACAAAAGAGAGGCTATGATTGTCCTCTTCTTCTGACAGTTGCTAGGCCATCACCTCTTCCTCCTCCATTTGTTCATCAGACCTTGCACCTTTGATAGCAGTTTGTCTTTTATCACCAATAAATAATACAAAAGTCTCGCACTCAACTTAAATCTTATTGATTGATAGATTTTATTGGTACTAGGGTAGCACTGGAAACGTTTCAGCCCTTATCGAGCTTTCATCAGTCACTACAATGTTTGAAGAAAAAATATACACAAAAAACAGTGTGTAAACAAAAATAAAAACAACCAAATATATGAAACAAAGTATATACAAATTCTCACAAAGTTTTACAATAGCCAAGGAAATATTTAATAAATTCATTAAACGTGTCACGTAGCAGTAAGAACACGCATATAAATTCTCGCTCGATAGAATTTATGGTGGATAGAGGAAACACACATACCGTGCTGTGCCTTAAAATGTGTATCGATTGTATCCTAAATTGGGATGCAGATCGTGCCTGATGCCTAGTATAGCATAAGAAAAGGATTTTATAGCAGTATAGCATGGACTAAAGGTACCTTCACACATAACGATATTGTTAACGATATCGTTGCTTTTTGTGACGCAGCAACGATATCGTTAATAAAATCGTTATGTGTGACAGCGACCAACGATCAGGCCCCTGCTGGGAGATCGTTGGTCGCTGAAGAAAGTCCAGAACTTTATTTCGTCGCTGGACTCCCTGCTGACATCGCTGGATCGGCGTGTGTGACACCGATCCAGCGATGTCTTCACTGGTAACCAGGGTAAATATCGGGTAACTAAGCGCAGGGCCGCGCTTAGTAACCCGATGTTTACCCTGGTTACCATCCAAAAAGTAAAAAAAACAAACAGTACATACTTACCTAACGCTGTCTGTCCTCCAGCGCTGTGCTCTGCACTCCTCCTGTACTGGCTGTGAGCGTCGGTCAGCCGGAAAGCAGAGCGGTGACGTCACCGCTCTGCTTTCCGGCCGCTGTGCTCACAGCCAGTACAGGAGGAGTGCAGAGCACAGCGCTGGAGGACAGACAGCGTTAGGTAAGTATGTACTGTTTGTTTTTTTTACTTTTAGGATGGTAACTAGGGTAAACATCGGGTTACTAAGCGCGGCCCTGCGCTTAGTTACCCGATGTTTACCCTGGTTACCGGCATCGTTGGTCGCTGGAGAGCGGTCTGTGTGACAGCTCTCCAGCGACCAAACAGCGACGCTGCAGCGATCCGGATCGTTGTCGGTATCGCTGCAGCGTCACTTAATGTGAAGGGGCCTTAAGAACAATGAAGCCCTGATAAAAAGAAGTCATACTCACAGTCAAATGACTGCTAAGGGATAAGGTGGTGATTTTGTGTAGTACACAGAAATTAGAGACTAGAAGAGCTGTGAACAAAGGTAGGGGAGAGAAAAGGTTCATAACCATGTATAATGGGGCTGCATACTGTGGTAACATCCTAATGTGTGATTTACCTTGTATAGGTAATGTAAACGGTAGGAGGTAATAACCTCAAGGGCGGCCAGCATAAGAGCAGGGGCTAGAAGGAATATAATAGAAATCAGGGAATAACAAGTCCATATGGATCCACTTAGAAGGGCTGTGTCAGGGTGCGATACGACATACCTGGAGGGAAAACCGCCTGGATGCGTGTGATGTCCTCTGAGACGCGGAGTCCACCGCTAGTCTAGGGTATGTGTGGAGAACCGCGCTTTTTAAACCCAGCACTAACCCAGTGATGGAGCGCCGAGACCGGAAGTGACGTCAGAAGTCCCGGTGAGGGCGGAAGTTAATGGCCGTGCGTTTCACTGTGTGGACATGCGTTCCACCAGTAAAGTGCTATGATGGATATGCCTAGAATCAACATACAAAGCTAACAGGCCGTGCTATCATGAAAAAACATTAGCGGGGATACGTCATAGATGTATGTTTGATATAGGATGATTATAGTGTATTGGGTGGGAGGGATATGAAGAAAGGAGGGGTAATGGGAGGAGAATGGATATAATGATAGGGAGTATAGCAGAGGTAGAAACTATGGGATAAAAGGGCTACGTAGAGGGAATAGGACGTGCATATTATATGATCTATGATACCATAGTGTAGCACAAAGTGTGTGCGTGCTATGCTGTGTCTGATGATCTATATCGATGGACATACAAAGATGAAGCAAGACAGTGGCAGCAGTGTCATTCATACACAGATACGTTTCTGTGGTGAATAGTGGCACAGAGAGTGGTGCTTCAGGTGGTGATTCGTGATGTGCCACTCATCGTTAATATAGACGGCTCTAAAAGACAAAATTCAAAGTCAGTACATAAACCAACAACATTCAAATCCATGATATATAGACATGGCAAGAACTTTATACAGTATCCTCATATAAATGCAGACAGCTCATAATCCCTATTAAGACCTTTGGGTGATAATGTGTCTAAAGTATGGATCCAGTATGCTTCACGTCTCTTAAGCATAAGTGTTCTATCTCCCCCCCTACGTTGTTTAGGGACTTGCTCTAGGACTTGAAATTTCAATTGTGCAATACTATGTTTCAATGCATGAAAATGATGGGGTAATGGTAGTAAACGGTTGTTACAGCGAATGGTGGATTTGTGTTTAGACACTCTGTCCCTAATTGATTGTGACGTCTCCCCTACATACAGCAAGCCACACGGGCATTTTATCACATATATCACGTATGTAGAGTCACATGTGAAATACCCTCTGATTTTAAATTCTTTTCCAGAATGTGGGTGTCTGACTGCATTGCCTTTTTGAACGTTGTTGCACTGGACACAACGTAAACAGGGGAAAGTCTTTTATCACCAGCCCCCCTCGATCGCAGTAATCCACCCTCCATTGACACCCGCCTGTGTGACGATAGTCTGAAAGACAAAGTTATCCCTTCCGCATCCTCCTCTGCTTCCTCCTCTTATTTTGGGACCGCCATCTACTCCTGCAGGCTATTCAAAGTCTGCTCCAGCATATAGATGACCGCAATAATGATGCTGATAATGGCGTCGTCAGCGCTAACCAATTTATTAGCCATTTTGAAACTGTGCAGAAGGTTGCAAAGGTCCTTATTCTGTGCCCACTTTGTAAACATGATATGCGCCAAGTCCGTACTGCATTGGCCCAAGCTATACGACATGACATGCTGCATCAGGGCTTGTTCCTGCTGCCACAGTCACTGCAACATGTGCAGAGTGGAATTCCACTGTGTCCATACATCGCATATCAACCTGTTAATTGGCATAGACAACGACCTCTGTATCGATGCAAGTAGATGATCTGAGGTGTTCGAACTGCTGAAATGAGCAGACAGCTTATGTGCTTTCTGGAGCAGCTCACCCAGGCCAGGATAGTGGTGGAGAAAATGCTGTACCACCAGGTTGAGAACGTGAGGCATGCAAGGCACATGTGTGGGCTTGCCTCACCGTAGGGCCGCCACCAGGTTTGCATTGTTATTGGACATGAACTTCCCTGGATGCAGGTTGAGCAGAGACAGCCATTGATCCAACTCAGCCTGGAGAGCTGTCCACAACTTTTCAGCTGTATGACTGTGATCTCCAAGGCATATCAATTTTAATACTGCCTGATTGCGGTGATCCCTAGTAGCGCAGTATGGAGGTGGTGGGGATTCACTCTGCACTGTTGGAACGCGTGTCTCATTAAAGCAAAGGTTGAGGGTGCACGTGGAGGCCCTAGAGGAAATAGAGGAGGCAGAAGCAGTGGAGAAAGTGTTAAATGTAGAGGTTTGTACTGCAAGCATTGGGGATTCCAAGACCTGCCCCCACAGAGACCAGAGTCATCCAGTGCCCAGGCAGCGAGTTGTAACGTCGTTGGCCATACTTAGGCTGGAGTCACAAACAACGTATAAAAATACGGTCCATTTTTTACAGACCAAATATGCAGAAATGTTCCCTGAACAGTGATCTGTATGTCATCTGTAGGCCAGGTGTGGCAGCGTATTTTACGCATGTAAAATTCCGCATGGCATCCGTATGGAATCCGTTTGGGCGAGATTTTCTCGCCGGCTTGCAAAATGGACATAGAATGGATCCATGGGCTCAAATATTCATGAAAACATATATACAGTCTATATATATATATATATATATATATGTATATATGCGCATATATATATATATATGTGTGTGTGTGTGTCAGTGAGGCACATATATATATTTATATATTTTTTTATTTTTTTTTTATTTTTTTTATTTTCAAATTTTCAAAATACATGAACCAAAAAACTAGGACACATGAATCTGAGACATACTGTTACAGACTGCTGAATAGGATAAATTGTACCAAACAGATGAATCAAACTGAGCATATTGTTCACCGGAGATGTCCATTGCTTTGGGTATTTGCATAAAATTCCGGCGGCGAAGTTAGGTCACAAAGTCCGAGTCATGCAACCCAAAAAAACTCAATAGAAAAAAAAAGAAAAAAAAAACATACAAAAACACAAGAACAGAGAACAACAAAAAACCATAAGAGGGGAGAAGGGGGGGGGGGGGAGGGGGATGGGATATACCGGAGGGGATGAAGTGGTCAAGTAGAACTTCCTGAATAACAATCTTTCGTCTGAGGAGGATGGGTATAAGAAGTCCATAAATCAGCAAGAAATAATCAGGTAGTTTCGACCAACTGGGAAAGAGTGCTAGAGAGAATATCAAATAATACTAATACTAAGACAACCAGGTGAATGAGCAGTGCCCGGGTCCATCACAGTGCAATGTTAATAAACATGGTGAAATCGCGGAAGAACAAGCTTGTGTAGCTAGGAAGAATAGCTAGTGGAAGGCAATGAAGTAGAGTTAGATGACATTTGCCATGGCAACCATGTCCTAAAGAATATATCGTGTGAATGAGAATCCCAGCTGGACAACTCCTCCATCCTACAGATGTCCTGGACTTTTTTGGTCCATTCATCAATATGAGGGGGGGTCGTTTGTCTCCAATGTAAGGAGATCAAGTGTTTGGCTGCGGCTATTAGGAGAGGGAGAAGGTCATGTTTTTTCCGCTTGTATGACTTCGTGGGAAGCGACAGTAGTGCTTCTTGGGGTGTTAGGTTTTGTGTTATTAAGCCAATTTGGCGGAGTCGGTCGAAGACATCTTTCCAGAATTTAGTGATAATTGGGCATGACCAGAATATGTGTGATAACGAGCCCTTTGACCTCATACATCTCCAACAAAGAGGAGAGTCTGAGAGGCCCAGGTTATAGAGCAACTCGGGGGTTCTATACCATCTGGAAAGAACTTTAAAAGCATTCTCCTGTAGCAGGAAACATCTTGAGAACCCATGTGAGTGTCCTAGTACTTGATCTGTTTCCCTATTGGAGAGAGATATGTTCAACTCAGACTCCCAAGAGGATATGTATAAGGGTTTAAATTTAGTATTGGGGGAGATTAAGTTATGGTATAGTTTAGATATTAATTTAGGGGGTGTGGGATTGAGTTTGAGTTCCAACCAAAGCCAGTCTGGGTTGTTTTGGATGTTTGACTTGAGTTTAGGCATAATGTGTTGTACATGGTGTACTTGTATGAAGTCTCGGGGTCGCTTCCTGGCGTCATGAGGCCAACTATTTGTACAGATGATTTGATTAGAAAGTAAGTGAGAAATTGGGAGGTTCGGCAAGGAATCCCAGAGGTCAAATGCATCTATGTATTTTGGTTCAATGAGCCAAGGCACGACCCCCAGAGGCATGTTATCCAAAAAGAGACAATGTGGCCAATTGTTTGGGATCAGCTTCCTCCTAATGGACAGTGTGTTGCTAGTTATTCCTTCTAGGGAATTTTGCGGGTGGACAGCTGAGGTCCAGAGGTATTTTCCAGCCCCACCTCCCAGTAATAAGAGTTCAAGGTTAGGGATTTTTTGGGAAAGTCTAGGTTTGACCAGATACAGTGGGGCAAAAAAGTATTTAGTCAGTCAGCAATAGTGCAAGTTCCACCACTTAAAAAGATGAGAGGCGTCTGTAATTTACATCATAGGTAGACCTCAACTATGGGAGACAAACTGAGAAAAAAAAATCCAGAAAATCACATTGTCTGTTTTTTTAACATTTTATTTGCATATTATGGTGGAAAATAAGTATTTTTGGTCAGAAACAAAATTTCATCTCAATACTTTGTAATATATCCTTTGTTGGCAATGACAGAGGTCAAACGTTTTCTGTAAGTCTTCACAAGGTTGCCACACACTGTTGTTGGTATGTTGGCCCATTCCTCCATGCAGATCTCCTCTAGAGCAGTGATGTTTTTGGCTTTTCGCTTGGCAACACGGACTTTCAACTCCCTCCAAAGGTTTTCTATAGGGTTGAGATCTGGAGACTGGCTAGGCCACTCCAGGACCTTGAAATGCTTCTTACGAAGCCACTCCTTCGTTGCCCTGGCAGTGTGCTTTGGATCATTGTCATGTTGAAAGACCCAGCCACGTTTCATCTTCAATGCCCTTGCTGATGGAAGGAGGTTTGCACTCAAAATCTCACAATACATGGCCCCATTCATTCTTTCATGTACCCGGATCAGTCGTCCTGGCCACTTTGCAGAGAAACAGCCCCAAAGCATGATGTTTCCACCACCATGCTTTACAGTAGGTATGGTGTTTGATGGATGCAACTCAGTATTCTTTTTCCTCCAAACACGACAAGTTGGGTTTCTACCAAACAGTTCCAGTTTGGTTTCATCAGACCATAGGACATTCTCCCAAAACTCCTCTGGATCATCCAAATGCTCTCTAGCAAACTTCAGACGGGCCCGGACATGTACTGGCTTAAGCAGTGGGGCACGTCTGGCACTGCAGGATCTGAGTCCATGGTGGCATAGTGTGTTACTTATGGTAGGCCTTGTTACATTGGTCCCAGCTCTCTGCAGTTCATTCACTAGGTCCCCCCGCGTGGTTCTGGGATTTTTGCTCACCGTTCTTGTGATCATTCTGACCCCACGGGGTGGGATTTTGCGTGGAGCCCCAGATCGAGGGAGATTATCAGTGGTCTTGTATGTCTTCCATTTTCTAATTATTGCTCCCACTGTTGATTTCTTCACTCCAAGCTGGTTGGCTATTGCAGATTCAGTCTTCCCAGCCTGGTGCAGGGCTACAATTTTGTTTCTGGTGTCCTTTGACAGCTCTTTGGTCTTCACCATAGTGGAGTTTGGAGTCAGACTGTTTGAGGGTGTGCACAGGTGTCTTTTTATACTGATAACAAGTTTAAACAGGTGCCATTACTACAGGTAATGAGTGGAGGAAAGAGGAGACTCTTAAAGAAGAAGTTACAGGTCTGTGAGAGCCAGAAATCTTGATTGTTTTTTTCTGACCAAATACTTATTTTCCACCATAATATGCAAAAAAAATGATAAAAAAACAGACAATGTGATTTTCTGGATTTTTTTTTCTCAGTTTGTCTCCCATAGTTGAGGTCTACCTATGATGTAAATTACAGACGCCTCTCATCTTTTTAAGTGGTGGAACTTGCACTATTGCTGACTGACTAAATACTTTTTTGCCCCACTGTATATCCACCTGGCCAAATGGATTGCCCGGTAGTAAGTCTCAAAATGAGGGAGTCCAAGGCCTCCTTTCTTTTTCGGGAGTGAGAGGATTTTGAATGGGAGTCTAGGTCTTTTCCCCCTCCAGACATACCCTTTAACTATTTTATTGATTGAGGTTAAAAAGGTCTTGGGAAGAGATATAGGAATCATGTTCATATGATAGAATATTTTTGGTAGGATGTATGATTTGATTATGTTTATCCTCCCAATCCATGAAATGTATGGTAAGTCATAGGCTTTAAGGAGTGTATGGAGATTGTCCATAAGGGGTTCAAAATTGTGTTTATAAAGGGTAGAGGGGTTTGCAGTAAGAAAGACACCTAGGTATTTCAATTTATCTGTGAGCCATTTGAAGGGGATAGACTTTTTGAGACCCAGGACTACCCCATCTGGCAATGAAACGTTCATGACTTCTGATTTGTGCATATTTACTTTGAAGTTGGAGATGACCCAAAACTCGTCAAGAAGTTTCGAAATAGAGGGGAATGCAGTCTTAGGGTTTGAGATCAAGATCATAAGATCGTCTGCGAAAGCAGCTGTTTTAAATTCTGTGTGTTCCACGGTTAATCCCCTTATTGACTCTTCCTGTCTCATTCTCTGTATTAACGTCTCCATAACTAACACAAAAAGAGTTGGGGAGAGAGGGCAGCCTTGCCTGGTCCCATTTCCTATCCCAAAAGGATCTGAAAGCAGCCCGTTGACTCTAACTCTAGCAGTTGGAGCTGAATACAGAGTCATGATGGCATCAATAAGAGGTTGTGGGAAGTCAAACTTCGGTAGAGTGCATACCATGTAGTGCCAACTGACTCTGTCAAAGGCCTTCTCGGCGTCAGTTGATAAGAGAGCCAACGGGGTTCCGGAGCGTCTCGCATGTGAGATGGCTAAAAGAATTTTTAATGTGTTGTCCTTCCCTTCACGACCTCTGACAAAACCCACCTGGTCAGGGTGTATCAGGGATTCAAGAACACTGTTAATCCTAGATGCAAGGATTTTAGCCCAAAGTTTTAGATCAGAGTTCAGTAAAGATATTGGGCAATAGTTGTTGCATTGGCTACCATCTCTCCCGTCTTTGGGTATAACCGATATGGGTGCTTCGAAGGTCTGTTTGGTTGGGGGATTTCCTGTAAGAAAGGAGTTAAACAGGGAAGTCAGATGTGGGAGGAGTAGGTCCGAAAATTTTTTATAATATGACACTGGGAAGCCGTCTGGACCAGGAGTTTTATTGGTTGCCATATTTTGTAAAGTGTCGCTAATTTCTTGGCTGGTGACTTGAGACAATAGGGTCGCATGGTCTTTGGGTTGAACCTTTGGGAGGGAAAGGGGGGCTAGGAATTCCTGGATCCTGTCTGTCGCCGCCACAGTCTTTCATTGGTTCGGGGGGTTCTAAATTATATAAGGATTGATAGTAGCGTCTGAACGCCTCAGCAATATCTTCGAATCTGTCGACCTTCGTGTTTGGATCCTTGTATACATGCTTTATAAATTTACTGTCCTTCTGTTTTTTGAGAAGGTGGGAGGTTAGCTTGCTATTTTTGTTCCCGTGCATATAGAATCGATGTCTACAATGCATGAAGATCTTAGCAGATTTGACATTAAGCAAGTCCTTTAACCTGACGCGAAGGTCGACTAGTTCCCGTTGGAGATTTTGCGTGCCAGTTTTTTATGGAGACGTTCTGTGATTGCGATTTGATGTAAAAGAGACATCATCTCTTTATCTCTCTGTTTTTTTGTGTGTGCTCCGATTGAAATGAGTTCTCCCCGGAGTACCGCTTTGTGAGCCTCCCATATGTTGGGTGTTAGTGATCCATCTGTAACATTTTCTATAAAATATCGCGAAAGCGCGTATTTTATTTTCTCTAGGTTTTGTGGGTTATCCAATAGGGATTCGTTTAGTCTCCAAGATGTTGCTGGCCAGGTCAAGGTGTCAATAGCAATGTCTATGAAAATCGGTGCGTGGTCTGAGATTGTGAATGAGCCGATGCTGGCAGATTTAATTAGATTTAAGAATCGCGATTGTGTCAAAAGAAGGTCAATGCAATGGTAGGATGAGTGAGGGGGGGAGAAAAAGGTGAAATCTTTAGTGGTAGGATGGATAATACGCCATGGGTCGATGAGATGTAGGGTGGATAGTTTGTTCAGGAGGTTACGCCTTAATTTTTGAGAAACGAAGGACAGACCACTTGAGGAGTCAATCTCGGGATTTAAGTTGATGTTAAAATCCCCTCCTACAATTAATAATCCCTCGGTGAAAAGTTGTAGTACCTCTAGTGTTTTCGTTATCCACTGAACCTGGTGTATATTGGGTGCATAGAGGTTGGCGAATGTGACCAGGGTATTGGCTAAATGCCCCTTAACAAAAATATATCTCCCCTCGTGGTCACTCAGTATATCCTTGGGCGAGAACGGTACACCTTTTTTTAGTGCTATACTAACACCCTTGGACGCAGAAGAGTTGCAGCTATTGAACCACGTTGGATATGGGGAGAAGGAGGTGTTAGGTACCCTACTGTTGTGAATTCTGTGGCTGAATTCACTCCTGTGGTCACAAGTGGTACTGCAGCTTCTGAGCTTCCTCCCTCAGGTGTTCTGGTGAGCTCGTTAACTGCTTCATTACTTAACTCCGCCTGATGCTGCTATCCTTGCTCCTTGTCAATGTTTCAGTGTTGGATCTGAGTTTCTCCTGATTGTTCCTGTGACCTGCTGCTCTGTATAGCTAAGTGCTTTTTGCTTTTTTGTTGCTTTTTTTCTGTCCAGCTTGTCTTTTGTTTTGCTGGAAGCTCTGAGACGCAAAGGGTGTACCGCCGTGCCGTTAGTTCGGCACGGTGGGTTTTTTTGCCCCCTTTGCGTGGTTTTGCTTTAGGGTTTTTTGTAGACTGCAAAGTTCGCTTTACTGTCCTCGCTCTGTCCTAGAATATCGGGCCCCACTTTGCTGAATCTATTTCATCCCTACGTTTTGTCTTTTCATCTTACTCACAGTCATTATATGTGGGGGGCTGCCTTTTCCTTTGGGGAATTTCTCTGGGGCAAGTCAGGCCTATTTTTCTATCTTCAGGCTAGCTAGTTTCTTAGGCTGTGCCGAGTTGCCTAGGTAGTTGTTAGGCGCAATCCACAGCCGCTTTTAGTTGTGTTTAGGATAGGATCAGGTGTGCAGTCTACAGAGTTTCCACGTCTCAGAGCTCGTTCTTGTATTTTTGGGTATTTGTCAGATCACTGTGTGCGCTCTGATCGCTAAGCACACTGTGTTTCTGGATTGCCTTCATAACACCTGTCATTAGCAAACATAACAGTACAAGGAGCCAAACTAATGATTCTCAATAGAGGGAAAGAAAAAGTTCTGACATCATTTTTTTTTTTTCCCTGCTCTGTGTTCACTTTTTTTTTTCCCCCTAGACATTTGGGTGATTCTGGACACAGGTGTGGACATGGATATTCAGGGTCTGTGCTCTTCAATGGATAATCTCGTTATAAATGTACAAAAAATTCAAGATACTATTGATCAGAAATCTATGTTAGAACCAAGAATTCCTATTCCTGATTTGTTTTTTGGAGATAGAACTAAGTTTCTAAGTTTCAAAAATAATTGTAAGCTATTTCTGGCCTTGAAACCTCATTCTTCTGGTAATCCTATTCAACAGGTTTTGATTATTATTTCTTTTTTGCGCGGCGACCCTCAAGACTGGGCATTTTCTCTTGCGCCAGGAGACCCTGCATTGAGTAGTGTCGATGCGTTTTTCCTGGCGCTCGGATTGCTGTACGATGAGCCTAATTCAGTGGATCAGGCTGAGAAAAATTTGCTGGCTTTGTGCCAGGGTCAGGATGATATAGAAGTATATTGTCAGAAATTTAGGAAATGGTCAGTACTCACTCAGTGGAATGAATCTGCACTGGCAGCTTTGTTCAGAAAGGGTCTCTCTGAGGCTCTTAAGGATGTCATGGTGGGATTTCCTATGCCTGCTGGTTTGAATGAGTCTTTGTCTTTGGCCATTCAGATCGGTCGACGCTTGCGCGAGCGTAAATCTGTGCACCATTTGGCGGTACTGCCTGAGGTTAAACCTGAGCCTATGCAGTGCGATAGGACTATGACTAGAGTTGAACAGCAGGAATACAGACGTCTGAATGGTCTGTGTTTCTACTGTGGTGATTCCACTCATGCTATTTCTGATTGTCCTAAGCGCACTAAGCGGTCCGCTAGGTCTGCCGTCATTGGTACTATACAGTCCAAATTCCTTCTGTCCATTACCTTGATATGCTCTTTGTCGTCGTTTTCTGTCATGGCGTTTGTGGATTCGGGCGCTGCCCTGAATCTGATGGATTTGGATTATGCTAAACGTTGTGGGTTTTTCTTGGAGCCTTTGCGGTGTCCTATTCCATTGAGAGGAATTGATGCTACACCTTTGGCCAAGAATAAACCTCAATACTGAGCCCAGCTGACCATGTGCATGGCTCCTGCACATCAGGAAGTTATTCGCTTTCTGGTGTTGCATAATCTGCATGATGTGGTCGTGTTGGGGTTGCCATGGCTACAAACCCATAATCCAGTATTGGATTGGAATTCCATGTCGGTATCCAGCTGGGGTTGTCAGGGGGTACATGGTGATGTTCCATTTTTGTCAATTTCGTCATCCACCCCTTCTGAGGTCCCAGAGTTCTTGTCTGATTATCAGGATGTATTTGAAGAGCCCAAGTCCGATGCTCTACCTCCGCACAGGGATTGTGATTGTGCTATCAATTTGATTCCTGGTAGTAAATTCCCTAAAGGTCGATTATTTAATTTATCCGTGCCCGAACACGCCGCTATGCGCAGTTATGTGAAGGAATCCCTGGAGAAGGGACATATTCGCCCATCGTCATCACCACTGGGAGCAGGGTTCTTCTTTGTAGCCAAGAAGGATGGTTCGCTGAGACCGTGTATTGATTACCGCCTTCTTAATAAGATCACTGTTAAATTTCAGTATCCCTTGCCATTGTTATCTGACTTGTTTGCTCGGATTAAGGGGGCTAGTTGGTTCACTAAGATAGATCTTCGTGGTGCGTATAATCTGGTGAGAATCAGGCAAGGAGATGAATGGAAAACTGCATTCAATACGCCCGAGGGTCATTTTGAGTATCTAGTGATGCCGTTCAGACTTGCCAATGCTCCATCTGTGTTTCAGTCTTTTATGCATGACATCTTCCGTGAGTATCTGGATAAATTCCTGATTGTTTACTTGGATGACATTTTGATCTTCTCAGATGATTGGGAGTCTCATGTGAAGCAGGTCAGAATGGTTTTTCAGGTCCTGCGTGCTAACTCTTTGTTTGTGAAGGGATCAAAGTGTCTCTTCGGTGTGCAGAAAGTTTCATTTTTGGGGTTCATCTTTACCCCTTCTACTATCGAGATGGATCCAGTTAAGGTCCAAGCCATCCAGGATTGGATTCAGCCGACATCTCTGAAAAGTCTGCAAAAGTTCCTGGGCTTTGCTAATTTTTATCGTCGCTTCATCTGTAATTTTTCTAGCATTGCCAAACCATTGACCGATTTGACCAAGAAGGGTGCTGATTTGGTTAATTGGTCTTCTGCTGCTGTGGAAGCTTTTCAGGAGTTGAAGCGTCGTTTTTGTTCTGCCCCTGTGTTGTGTCAGCCAGATGTTTCTCTTCCGTTCCAGGTCAAGGTTGATGCTTCTGAGATTGGAGCAGGGGCGGTTTTGTCACAGAGAGGTTCTGATTGCTCAGTGATGAAACCATGTGCTTTCTTTTCCAGGAAGTTTTCGCCCGCTGAGCGTAATTATGATGTGGGCAATCGAGAGTTGCTGGCCATGAAGTGGGCATTCGAGGAGTGGCGTCATTGGCTTGAAGGAGCTAAGCATCGCGTGGTGGTATTGACTGATCATAAGAACTTGATTTATCTCGAGTCTGCCAAGCGCTTGAATCCTAGACAGGCCCGTTGGTCGTTATTTTTTGCCCGCTTCGACTTTGTGATTTCGTACCTTCCGGGCTCTAAAAATGTGAAGGCGGATGCTCTGTCTAGGAGTTTTGTGCCCGACTCTCCGGGTTTATCTGAGCCAGCGGGTATCCTCAAGGAAGGAGTCATTGTGTCTGCCATCTCCCCTGATTTGCGGCGGGTGCTGCAAAAATTTCAGGCGAATAAACCTGATCGTTGTCCAGCAGAGAAACTGTTCGTCCCTGATAGGTGGACTAATAAACTTATCTCTGAACTTCATTGTTCGGTGTTGGCTGGTCATCCTGGAATCTTTGGTACCAGAGAGTTAGTGGCTAGATCCTTCTGGTGGCCATCTCTGTCACGGGATGTACGTACTTTTGTGCAGTCCTGTGGGATTTGTGCTAGGGCTAAGCCCTGCTGTTCTCGTGCCAGTGGGTTGCTTTTGCCCTTGCCGGTCCCAAAGAGGCCTTGGACACATATTTCGATGGATTTCATTTCTGACCTTCCCGTTTCTCGAAAGATGTCAGTCATTTGGGTGGTCTGTGATCGCTTTTCTAAAATGGTCCATCTGGTGCCCTTGGCTAAATTGCCTTCCTCCTCTGATTTGGTTCCTTTGTTCTTTCAGCATGTGGTTCGGTTGCATGGCATTCCTGAGAATATTGTTTCTGACAGAGGTTCCCAGTTTGTTTCAAGGTTTTGGCGAGCCTTTTGTGGTAGGATGGGCATTGACCTATCCTTTTCCTCGGCTTTCCATCCTCAGACTAATGGCCAGACCGATCGAACCAATCAGACCTTGGAAACATATCTGAGATGTTTTGTTTCTGCAGACCAGGATGATTGGGTGTCCTTTTTGCCGTTGGCTGAGTTCGCCCTTAATAATCGGGCCAGCTCGGCTACCTTGGTTTCTCCATTTTTTTGCAATTCTGGGTTCCATCCTCGTTTCTCTTCAGGACAGGTTGAGTCTTCGGACTGTCCTGGTGTGGATTCTGTGGTGGATAGGTTGCAGCAGATCTGGACTCAGGTAGTGGACAATTTGATCTTGTCCCAGGAGAAAGCTCAACTTTTCGCTAATCGCAGACGCCGTGTGGGTCCCCGACTTCGTGTTGGGGATCTGGTTTGGTTATCTTCTCGTCATATTCCTATGAAGGTTTCCTCTCCTAAATTTAAACCTCGTTTTATTGGTCCGTATAGGATTTCTGAGGTTCTCAATCCTGTGTCTTTTCGTTTGACCCTCCCAGACTCCTTTTCCATACATAATGTATTCCATAGGTCGTTGTTGCGGAGATACGTGGCACCTATGGTTCCATCTGTTGAGCCTCCTGCCCCGGTTTTGGTGGAGGGGGAATTGGAGTATATTGTGGAGAAGATTTTGGATTCTCGTGTTTCTAGACGGAAACTCCAGTATCTGGTTAAATGGAAGGGTTATGCTCAGGAAGATAATTCCTGGGTTTTTGCCTCTGATGTTCATGCTTCCGATCTTGTTCGTGCCTTTCATGCGGCTCATCCTGGTCGGCCTGGGGGCTCTGGTGAGGGTTCGGTGACCCCTCCTCAAGGGGGGGGTACTGTTGTGAATTCTGTGGCTGAATTCACTCCTGTGGTCACAAGTGGTACTGCAGCTTCTGAGCTTCCTCCCTCAGGTGTTCTGGTGAGCTCGTTAACTGCTTCATTACTTAACTCCGCCTGATGCTGCTATCCTTGCTCCTTGTCAATGTTTCAGTGTTGGATCTGAGCTTCTCCTGATTGTTCCTGTGACCTGCTGCTCTGTATAGCTAAGTGCTTTTTGCTTTTTTGTTGCTTTTTTTCTGTCCAGCTTGTCTTTTGTTTTGCTGGAAGCTCTGAGACGCAAAGGGTGTACCGCCGTGCCGTTAGTTCGGCACGGTGGGGTTTTTTTTGCCCCCTTTGCGTGGTTTTGCTTTAGGGTTTTTTGTAGACTGCAAAGTTCGCTTTACTGTCCTCGCTCTGTCCTAGAATATCGGGCCCCACTTTGCTGAATCTATTTCATCCCTACGTTTTGTCTTTTCATCTTACTCACAGTCATTATATGTGGGGGGCTGCCTTTTCCTTTGGGGAATTTCTCTGGGGCAAGTCAGGCCTATTTTTCTATCTTCAGGCTAGCTAGTTTCTTAGGCTGTGCCGAGTTGCCTAGGTAGTTGTTAGGCGCAATCCACAGCCGCTTTTAGTTGTGTTTAGGATAGGATCAGGTGTGCAGTCTACAGAGTTTCCACGTCTCAGAGCTCGTTCTTGTATTTTTGGGTATTTGTCAGATCACTGTGTGCGCTCTGATCGCTAAGCACACTGTGTTTCTGGATTGCCTTCATAACACCTGTCATTAGCAAACATAACACCCTACCACTTTTAAAGTGTGTTTCCTGGAGAAAGGCTACTTGAGTTTTTTGTTTTTTCAGGAGATTGAGAATTTGGTTTCTTTTTGCGGGCGTGTTAAGGCCTTTTACGTTAACGGAGGCAACTGCGATGGACCCGGAGCTCACCTTACTATTCGCACTCATCACGTCCTGAAGAGAAGATTATCCCATCTTGGTACCTGGGAGAAGAGGGGAAAAACGTGAACAACAAAATATATACATTTAAATTCTCGCCCATCGCGGGGGGGGGGGGAAGAGTACCCAAACATAGGCGAAGGGTAGTCCAAGTTGTGATCTGGTCTATAGAAATGAAAAATACATTATAGTGATTTAAAGATAAGAACTTTAGAAAAGCAGAGGTAGTTATCTGAAAAACAAAACAGTCCAAACAACTACTCTATTTTACCAAGTAAAGGGCATGAGGAGGAATAGGGTTTTCATGGTGGGTGTTTCTTAGGATCTTGTTCCTTGACTTTAGGAGAATTGTGTTTCTTCCTTTGCGACCATTCCAAGGGCTTCTTCATTGGAGGCAGGCTCCAGTTGGAGTCAATAGGCATCCAGGAGGGTATATTTATTGGTGAAATGTCCAAAGTTTCCCAGGCCTTTTGAAGGTCCTCTGGGGTACGGATCGTAATTTGACGACTAGCGATGTTCACTGCAAGGCCAAATGGGAAAAGCCATTTATATGTCAAGTTCTTGGCCTTCAGGGCGGCAAGGAGGGGTTTGAGGATTCGTCTTTTTGTTAAAGTGGAAGGGGCTAAGTCCTGGAAAAGCTGTATTTGCGAGTTTTCATGTAGAATTTTGTCTTGTTCTCTAGCGCTTGCTCTCTTGCGGCTGTATCTACAAAGCTAAGAAGTCCACAGATAATATCTCTGGGTGGTTCCTCAGGCTTTGGTTTAGGCCTTAGAGCACGATGGACCCTTTCAATTATAACTTTGGAGGCTTTCTCTGGTCCTAAAAGATTAGTGAAAATTTCTTTAGTTACCTTGTCTAGCGCCTCTCGGGCGAAGGATTCCGGGACTCCTCTAATCCGAATATTCTTCCTCCTGCTCCTGTTTTCTTGGTCTTCAACGGCTAGCAGTGTTGCGTTCAGATGTTGTTGCTGCTTAAGAGCTTGTTCATTCAGGCAGGTGACAGCCTCTGCCATGTCGACATTTGCGGACTCAAGGGACTCGACTCTGTGGCCTAGATGCTGAAGGTCAGAGCGCATAACTGAGACTTCCTCTATGAGTGGCTTCATGTTTTGGGCCATCAATTTTCTCATGAAGGCTCTAAAGATAGGGGCAATGTCTCCTGTAGTGGAATCGCTGTCAGAGTCTGCCTCACTGGGGTCTGATTCATCTATGTTTTCGGATGAGATCGCTTTTTTGAGGGATCGTCTAGTAGGGGTTTGAGAAACATCTTTTTTTTTTTCAGATATGAGTCAAGAGCACCATGAGCACCTTTTTTCTGGTCGTCTGCCATGGTTTTAATTGCTGATTTTTCACACTCTTTCTGTGATTTAACCATTTTGAGGATGCTTGTTAACGTGAAGTGCTGCGATCACAACCTGGACGTGAAGGAAGAAACCTATTTACATATTGTAATGGATTTGAAGCATATTTTCAGAGTGGGCCCTAAGAGAAAAAACTAAATAAAATTGTAAAAAGGAACAATAAGAAACTTAATAAAAATAAAGTAAAAATATGGTTGAAGTAGCAGTTCCTATAAGTCCCCAGAAGATGGCAGTGGGGAGCTGTGACTTTTTCTTATTAGCACTCTGTCTGTTGATAAGTAAGATGTAGCAAATAGGGTTGAGCGACCTTTACTTTTATAGGATCGGGTCGGGTTTCACGAAACCCGACTTTTTCAAAAGTCGGGTCGAGTGAAATCGGCCGATCCTATAAAAAAGTTGGGGTCGGCCGAAACCCGAAACCCAATGCAGTGCATTGGGTTTCCATGGTTCCCAGGGTCTGAAGGAGCGGAAACTCTCCTTCAGGCCCTGCGATCCATAGTTTAGTGTAAAATAAAGAATTAAAATAAAAAATATCGCAATACTTACCCTCTGACGCGCCCTGGTACTAAACGGGAACCTTCCTCCTTCGAATCAGTGCTTCCAGGACCTTGCGGTGACGTCGCGGCTTGTGATTGGTCGCACGGCCGCCCATGTGACCGCTCGCGCGACCAATCACAAGCCGCGACGTTACCGCGACGTCACCACAAGGTCCTGGAAGCGCTGATTCGAAGGAGGAAGGTTCCCGGTTAGTACCAGGGCGCATCAGAGGGTAAGTATTGCGATATTTTTTATTTTAATTCTTTATTTTACACTTAAATCTGAATTCCGATACCAATTCCCGATATCTTAAACATATCGGGAATCGGTATCGGAATTCCGATTCCAGATTCAAAAGATCACCGACTTCATGGCCGACCCCACACAGGGGTCGGGTCGGGTTTCATGAAACCCGACCTTGCCAAAAGTCGGCGACTTTTGAAAATTTTCGACCCGTTTCGCTCAACCCTAGTAGCAAAGTTGTAAAGAAATTTGTGTTTTATGAACATAAAGAAGTTGTCATCCAGATGATTTAAAAGTGTGAGAGCTGGAGATATTTTGTGCCACAGTGCAGGGGAGGGAAGGGGCAGGAGGGAGCCCCAGCGCAGAGGACAGCGTTTTCTCAGACCGTCCTGACACTGATCATCAGCTGGGGTTAATACCACCTCCAGTTGCTTCAATAGTCTCCGGTGTTCAAAGGAGCTTTGTGGGTGAAGTGGAATTACAATCAATGTGGGCGCACTGCCCTGCTGTTAGTCTCTGGTGTTTAAGGCAGGCTTTCACCCCCCTACCTTCCAGTAGTAATGGGCCTCTTCACCGCAACTGACACTTCTCCAATATGGCGCTGGCGTGAAGATTCCCGCGCTTCTCTAAGGGCACCCACTCCGGTAAGTACCGCCGGGACAGAGGAACCTCAGACCGCCGGCTACACTGTGCTCTCTCCTCTCACGTCCCCGCGTCCAGGAGTCGGGGTCGAGAGCCAACAGGGGGCCCAGGCACAGAACCCGCAGGCTTCCAGGCACAGCCCGCGGCAACAGGAGGCAGGTGAGCGCGATCGCGGGGGTCGGCAGCAACACCCAGCAGAGCTACTCTCGTGGGACAAACTTCTCAGGTGCAGGCTGGAGTCCAGTGCGGCCTCGCGTCTCCTCCTCGATTGATCCACTCTGCCCGACTATAGCGGAGCCGCGTTGGTCCAGCGGCTGGGGGGGAGGAGCGACGGGGCCGTGGGGCACTCTTCTCTCTCAGTCCTCCTACCTTCTCCCGGTAACACAATCCGGACCCGGCGTCTCCGGTCTGTATTCCAGACGCTCAGCTGTGCGTAGGCTCCAGACACAGGGGGAGGTGGAGAGACTCTCACCGCAGAGAGACGGCCAGTTCACCGCGTCGGGAGCACCGCTCGACCCGCACACAGTGGGAGGTGGTTCACCCAGCAGGTCTCAGGCCCGCATGTAGGCCTCGGGGCCTAATCCCGAAATACAGTCACTTTGCTGAACCAAAGGGGCCCAAAAGTCTCCCCGGTCGTTGAGAAACTGAACCGGGTTTAAAAAACAGCAGATGGGCTGTGGATGAGTGTGGATTAAGCACGAATAAGAACGGCCAGCAGAGGAGCTTAATGGAAGCACGTCCTGCTCCTTCAGCTGCTGGCCACGCCCCCATATATATTTATATTTAATACAGAGCTAGATAGCAGAAAAGCCGGTAATTCAATTGCCGGCTTTTGCTATCTCCTTATCAAACCAGACAGGATATGAGACATGGTTTACATACAGTAAACCATTTCATATCCCTTATTTTTTTACATATTGCTCACTAGTAATGTAAGAAGTGTCTCTGTGCAAAATTTGGGAGCTCTAGGTGTTAAATTAAAGGGTTAAATCACGGAAAAAACTGGCGTGGGCTCCCGCTCAATTTTCTCCGCCATAGTGGGAAAGCCAGTGACTGAGGGCAGATATTAATAGCCTAGAGAGGGACCATGGTTATTGCCCCCCCTGGCTAAAAACATCTGCCCCCAGCCACCCCAGAAAAGGCACATCTGTAAGATGCGTCTATTCTGGCACTTAGCCTCTCTCTTCCCACTCCCCTGTAGCGGTGGGATATTGGGTTATAAAGGGTTAATGTCACCTTGCTAAAGTAAGGTGACATTAAGCCTGGTTAATAATGGAGAATTGTCAATAATACACCTATCCATTATTTATCCAATAGTAATAAAGAGTTAAAAAAACACACATTATGAGTAAAATGTTTTAATGAAATAAAGACACATGGGGTTTTAACATCTTTATTGTACGCTCAATCCAAATGATGACTCTTGTTTTCTGAAAAAAAGGGAAAATAAAAAAACAACAATATCCCATACCTGTCCGCCGTACAGTCATGTCCCACGATGTAAATCCATCTGAAAGGGTTAAATGATTTTACAACCAGGAGCCTGCTAATGCAGCCACTGGCTGTAAAAACTGGGGAATGAATGGAATGCAGGGGAACGTAGCTTTGTAGACTTGCGGTGATGTGACCCCTGGTGGCATAAACTCATATGAACTCTAGCATGGGAATTTTTAGGAATATTTTCCCACACTAGAGTTCATATGAGTTTATGCCACCAGGGGGCGCATCACTGCAAGTCTACGAAGCTACATTCCATTTATTCCAAAGTTTTTACAGCCAGGGGCAGCTGCATTAGCAGGCTCCTGGTTGTAAAATTATTTAACCCTTTCAGATGGATTTACATCATGGGACATGACTGTATGGCAGACAGGTATGGGATATTCATAATGTGTATTTTTTAACCCTTTATTACCATTGGATTAATAATGGATAGGTGTCTTATTGACATCTCTCAATTATTAACCAGGCTTAATGTCACCTTACATTAGCAAGGTGAAAAAAACCCTTTATTACCCCATATCCCACAGCTGCTCGAGAGTGTGAAGAGAGAGGCTAAGTGCCAGAATAGGCGCATCTTACAGATGTGCCTTTTCTGGGGTGGCTGGGGCAGATGTTTTTAGCCGGGGGGGCCAATAACCATGGTCCCTCTCTAGGCTATTAATATCTGCCCTCAGTCACTGGCTTTCCCACTCTGGCGGAGAAAATTGCGCAGGAGCCCACAACAGTTTTTTCCGTGATTTAACCCTTTATTTTAACACCTAGAGCTCCCATATTTTGCACACAGACACTTCTTACATTATTAGTGAGGAATATGTACAAAAAATAAGGGATATGAAATGGGTTACTGTATGTAAACCATGTCTCATATCCTGTCTGGTTTGATAAGGAGATAGCAAAAGCCGGCAATTGAATTACCGGCTTTTCTGCTATCTAGCTCTGTATTAAATATATATATGTGTGTGTGTCACTGACATATATATATATATATATATATATATATGCATATATACATATATATATATATATACAGTTAGGTCCATATATATTTGGACAGAGACAACATTTTTTTAATTTTGGTTACAGACATTACCACAATGAATTTTAAACAAAACAAATCAGATGCAGTTGAAGTTCAGACTTTCAGCTTTCATTTGAGGGTATCCACATTAAAATTCGATGAAGGGTTTAGAAGTTTCAGCTCCTTAACATGTGCCACCCTGTTTTTAAATGGACCAAAAGTAATTGGACAATTGACTCCAAGGCTATTTCATGGACAGGTGTGGGCAATCCCTTCGTTATGTCATTCTCAATTAAGCAGATAAAAGGCCTGGAGTTGATTTGAGGTGTGGTGCTTGCATTTGGAAGGTTTTGCTGTGAAGTAAACATGCGGTCAAAGGAGCTCTCCATGCAGGTGAAACAAGCCATCCTTAAGCTGTGAAAACAGAAAAAACCCATCCGAGAAATTGCTACAATATTAGGAGTGGCAAAATCTACAATTTGGTACATCCTGAGAAAGAAAGAAAGCACTGGTGAACTCATCAATGCAAAAAGACCTGGGCGCCCACGGAAGACAACAGTGGTGGATGATCACAGAATAATCTCCATGGTGAAGAGAAACCCCTTCACAACAGCCGACCAAGTGAACAACACTCTCCAGGAGGTCGGCGTATCAATATCCAAATCTATCATAAAGAGAAGACTGCATGAAAGTAAATACAGAGGGTTCACTGCACGGTGCAAGCCACTCATAAGCATCAAGAATAAAAAGGCTAGACTGGACTTTGCTAAAAAACATCTAAAAAAGCCAGCACAGTTCTGGAAGAACATTCTTTGGACAGATGAAACCAAGATCAACCTCTACTAGAATGATGAAAAGAGAAAAGCATGGTGAAGGCGTGGTACAGCTCATGATCCAAAGCATAGCACATCATCTGTAAAACACGGCGGAGGCAGTGTGATGGCTTGGGCATGCATGGCTGCCAGTGGCACTGGGTCACTAGTGTTTATTGATGATGTGACACAGGACAGAAGCAGCCAAATGAATTCTGAGGTATTCAGAGCCATACTGTGTGCTCAGATCCAGCCAAATGCAGCCAAACTGATTGGTCGTCGTTTCATACTACAGACGGACAATGACCCAAAACATAAAGTCAAAGCAACCCAGGAGTTTATTAAAGCAAAGAAGTGGAATATTCTTCATTGGCCAAGTCAGTCACCTGATCTCAACCCAATTGAGCAGCATTTCACTTGTTAAAGACTAAACTTCAGACAGAAAGGCCACAAACAAACAGCAACTGAAAACCACCGCAGTGAAGGCCTGGCCGAGCATCAAAAAGGAGGAAACACAGCGTCTGGTGATGTCCATGAGTTCAAGACTTCAGGCAGTCATTGCCAACAAAAGGTTTTCAACCAAGTACTAAAAATTAACATTTTATTTAAAATTATTGAATCTGTCCAATTACTTTTGATCCCTTTAAAAACAGGGTGGCACATGTTAAGGAGCTGAAACTCCTAAACACTTCATCCAATTTTAATGTGGATACCCTCAAATGAAAGCTGAAAGTCTAAACTTCAACTGCATCTGAATGGTTTTGTTTAAAATTCATTGTGGTAATGTCTATAACCAAAATTAGAAAAATTTTGTCTCTGTCCAAATATATATGGACCTAACTGTATATATATACATATATACTGTATATACCTATTCTATGTGGAGACATTTATTTTAGCTATTCTATTCTAACCTGTCAGTGTGATTTTACTGTACACCGTACTGAATTACCGGCTTTTCTATAGAACACCCGGCGTATTTCTCACAAGTCACATGCATGGTCCGTGTGTAATCTGTATTTTTCTCACCCCATATACTTTCATTGGCAGATTTTTTGCGCAATACGCAGACAAATGCAGCATGCTGTGATTTTCTCAGCCCGTAAAATACGGCCGAGAAATATACGGCAGATAGGAGCTGCCCCATAGAGAAAAATTGGTCCGTGTGCAATGCGTAGTTTTTGCACCTCTCATACGTCTGTATTCCTCTCTAGTGTGACCTTAGCCTATCTCGTCCAAGTGTCTGTGGTGAAATGCACACTGGCAGACAGATTTAGTCAAGGAATGGGTGATGTCTGCGACATGCTGGTGAAGCGCAGGCACAGCTTTCTTAGAAACGTAATGGCAACTGGGCAATTGGTACAGCTTTCGGAAACCGTCTGTATTTATCAGGCAGAAAGGCAGAATTTCTGTGGCCAAAAGATTGGAGATGGTGGAATTAAACCTCTTAGCTTTGTCATGCGTAGGAGGAAACAATCTTTTACATGACCACAACTGCGGAACCGTGGGCTGGCTGCAGTGCTGAGAGAGTATGGTGATCCGGACAAACTGGTGGACCATGAGAGAGGTGCAGGCAGAGATATTACGGTGGATTGAGAAACTTGTGGTATGTTCGTTCTCTGAGATCAATCAAAAACAGCAGGCATGTCCGCTTCCGCTACAGCTGACGAGGGGCTCTCAGTCAGCATGACTGGAGCGGGTAAAGAACCTGACGTTCTGTGGTCGAAGACCTGCATCTCAATAGTTGGCACGGTAACAGAGGAGGAGGAAGAAGCAGCAGATGCGATTGATGGGGCAGCTGATAGTTGTAAAGGTCTGCTTTTCAGCCTTTTTGCACAGTGGGATTCCCACAGTAAAGCATGTTGATTGTGTGATGCCCACCAGGGCCGTGGGGTACTCGGACACGGGTCAGACAGTTCTTTGGGGAAATCATGGGGCCGTGACCCAACTCCGTGGCCCTGAGCATGCAATAGTTAACTGGTTCATGCAGCTTTACATGAACATCTGAGCCTTACACTATGGCTGATCCGACTAACTAAAGTAATTGTTACCATCTACCTCTCGTGTCTCCCCTTTTCCTCATAGTTTGTAAGCTTGCGAGCAGGGCCCTCATTCCTCTTGGTATCTATTTTGAACTGTGATTTCTGTTATGCTGTAATGTCTATTGTCTGTACAAGTCCCCTCTATAATTTGTAAAGCGCTGCGGAATATGTTTGCGCTATATAAATAAAATTATTATTATTATTATTATTATTAAAATGATGCAAGGGGGAAAAGTTTATAGGGGAATTGATTTGTGACGCCACTCGTGGTATTTGGCCAGGGATGGCCGACGCTGCAGTTCAGATCCGCTGGGGCTGATGGTGATGCAGCAAGGATGGTACAGCTCCCCACGTATAGAGTGGGGCCCCAGGGCAGAAATGTGGTAAATTTGATGATGGTGATGGTTGCAGTACTGGGCAGGTGATGCAGTAAATAATTCTGAGGACACAACAGGGTGCAGTCTTCACACTTTTACTCACAGTCTGTTGGTTACAATCACCAGCCGGGTGCTGTGTCCTCCGGGTCAGTGTTCCAGCCAGCTCTCGTGTAATTTGGTTGCACTTTCCCAGGACCCCCTTCTTGTGTACCTTTCCAGGTCGTCTCATTGCACTGGCCCTTGTCTTCCTGCCCTACACTTTACATACAGTGTCCCAAGCCAGCAGCCTCAGGTCCTGATGGGCGATGTCCTCCTGGTGCCCTTGACCCTACGTGGCTACCTTTTTAGCAAATATGTGTAGGTTTGGCTGTGGCACATACAGATACCACAGCCTTCAGTTGCTATCTGGGTCCTACATTCTCTCCACTAGACTGGGGCAAGACCCCTACTGACCTGGTCCCTCCACCCGACAACGGTCGGTGTGGATTCGGGCACCACGGGTGGATTCTTCACTTTCCTGGTCTCTAGGACCCCTTTTCCATGGAGCTGCTCTCAGACTCCTCTGTACTCCTCTCTTTCACTAACTAACTGCCTTCCAGATTTTTCCTGACTCCTCCTCCCGTTTCCATGACAACACATCACTCCCAACTGTCAATCTACCTACAGGTCTCCTGCCTCCACCCACACCCTCTACCTATTTCCCCCTCTAGCCTGAGATGGGGCCCTCTCTCAATAGGGTCCGCCCAGATCCCCTGACCTGGAGTGGTGTGGTGTTGGATGCTAGTGTGTGGGTACCTGGTAGTTCCCCCTCATTATCTGAGAGTGGGGTACCACACCACTGGCTGAGATGTAGTACCTCTGTGGCGACTGGACCCTCAGGGGCACCACAATTGCACATGTGAAGGTTCATACATGTAGTAGTCAAGTTATTGCACTTTTTACCTCAACTCAGTTTCTTTTGCAAAATTTGCAGATTGTGTGAGTTGGCTCCGCCTTTGCAGAGTCAAAAAGGCCCACTCTAGGCAACCCCTGCCACCCCTGCGAGCTTTAGACCCGCAGATGCTGCTGATCACAGCCATAGTTGTGCATTGCTCGTCATGGCTGCATCACTACGGGTCTGTGACGTATGGTGCAAAATAACCTCCTCGTCTTCCTCCTCAGATGACCTATTCAGCTGTGTGCCTCTACGTTCACTCTAACTGGGATCTAACACCTCATCAGCATCATCCTATGTGTTATCACATCCCTCGCCCTCGGAGTCACCCTCCTCCTCTTCCTGCCTTGCCAGCACAGTACAGTCCATGTGAGCCTCAGATATCTGATTCTCATCAGGATCACCTCCCCAGGGGTTAACATCTAATGATGAGGGTCAGGATACTGTTCGGACCCAACTTCATCCTGCCCCAGATCCAAGCTAAAAAAATGTTGTACATCATTGCAGATTTCCTCATCTTGACTCTCTGAAACTATTGAGTACACTTCTGATGATCATGGACAGAATGTGTGAACAGCTCTTCAGACCCACCATCTGTGGTTCCGTACAGTCAGTTGTATGGTTAGAGAGACACGGGGGGAAGTAAGGGGAATTTGGGTGCCACCTCTGTGGACTGTATTGCATGTGATTTTGAGGTGAAGGAAGAGGAGGAGAGGCCACTTGAAGCTGTGCTTGCCTTCCACTCAAGCACATGCTCTTTCTGGGTCTCATCAACAAGGCGTACCGATGTGCGTCTCCCAAAGAAAGGTAGTGAAGTGGCCCATCCAGTAACATAACTTGTCAGTTGGTTCACTAGTGGTTTCACAAACATTACCACTTTTTCCCAATCATGTTGCTCTGATAGTGTGGTAGGAGCACAGTATTAGCAACAAAAAATTAGATTTTAAACTCTGCACTGCTGAATTTCAGTGACAGTAAATTCCAAGGTGAAATATGGTGTGCTTTATTGTATTAGTCACGAAAGAAAGAATTGTTTGAGTGTGGATGAGGCCTGTATGACAAAGAATATATGCTACAAACAATTTGAAAGTCAGATGTCCCCTACTGTATGACATTAGGAACACAAAAATGTTTTGTGACCTCTGGATCAGGCCTCCATAATACACTAGATTCTACAAACTATGTGAAAGTCAGGTCTCCTACTGTATGACACTAGTAACAGAAGATTTTTTTGGACTCTGGATCAGGCCCAGTGGCGTATCTAAGGGGGGCAGCCAGGGCATGTGCCCTGGGCGCAGCTGGCAGGGGGCTCAGTCGGGCCGGCTAATGCCGCGGTCCATGGTGTCTCCCCTGGCAGCTGCAGTCTGCCACCCCCCAGACTGGGAGTCAGCTGTTCTCTGTGCTGACTGTCAAGCTGACAGCCGGCCCAGAGAAGCTGCAGGGCTCCCAGTATTCAATTGTACTCATATCTTATACAGACACAAGTACAATTGAAGATCTGACTGCAGGGTAGCATCTAGATTAGAGTTGATTTCTTGAGGGGGAGGAGTGATTCCTTGAGATCATGATGTCACCGGAAGGGGCAGTGGCTCCTTCATGGCAATGGAGAACCAATAGCAGGAAGCTGCATTTTTGAGGCTGCTGGTGGAGAAGAGAAGCGGGAAATGAGGAGCCATGCGGAGAGAGGAGCTGCACCATGGACCCTTGTACGAGGGAATGAGGAGGCAGGACTCAGTTTGAGGCTCTCAGGATGTAATTTGGAAAGGGGGTGATGTTATTTGAGTGGGGCTGCATAGGGAAGATGATGATGATGATGATGAGACGCTGTGTGGGGAATGGGGGGATGATGAGATGCTGTGTGGGGAATAGGGGATGATGAGGAGCTGTGTGGGCAATGGGGGATGATGAGAAGCTGTGTGGGGAATGGGGGATGATGAGATGCTGTGTGGGGAATGGGCGGATGATGAAGAGCTGTGTGGGGAATAGGGGGATGATGAGCTGTGTGGGGAATGAGGGATGATGAAACACTGTGTGGGGAATGGTGGGATGATGAGATGCTGTGTGGGGAATAGGGGATGATGAGGAGCTGTGTGGGGAATAAGGGGATGATGAGGAGCTGTGTTGAGAATGAGGGGATGATGAGACGCTGTGTGGTGAATGAGAGGAATGATGAGGCGCTGTGTGGGAATAGGGGAATGATGAGGGGCTGTGTGGGGAATGGGGGAATGATGAGGAGCTGTGTGGATTCCCCACAGTGGGATGATGAGACACTGTGTGGGAAATGGGGGATGATGAGGAGCTGTATGGGGAATGGGGGAATGATGAGACGCTGTGTGGGGAATGAAGGGAATGATGAGACGCTGTGTGGGGAATGAGGGGAATGATGAGGAGATGTGTGGGAAATAAGGGGATGATGAGGGGCTGTGTGGGGAATGGAGGGAATGATGAAGAGCTGTGTGGGGAATATGGGATAATGAGATGCTCTGTGAGGAATAGGGGATGATGAGGGGCTGTGTGGGGAATGGGGGGATGATGAGACGCTGTGTGGAGAATGGGGGGATGATGAGATGCTGTGTGGGGAATGGGGGATGATGAGATGCTGTGTGGGGAATGAGGAGAATGATGAGACGCTGTGTGGGGAATAGGGGGATGATGAGGAGCTGTGTGGGGAATGAGGAGAATGATGAGGGGCTGTGTGGAAAATAGGGCAATGATGAAGGGCTGTGTTGGGACTGAGGGGAATGATGAGACGCTGTGTGGGGAATAGGAGAATAATGAGGGGCTGTGTGGGGAATGAGGGGAATGATGAGATGCTGTGTGGGGAATAGGGGGATGATGAGGGGCTGTGTGGGGAATGAGGGGTATGATGAGACGCTGTGTGGGGAATAGGGGGATGATGAGGAGCTGTGTGGGGAATGAGGGGATTTATTGTATGGGGAGAATTGGAGTGGGGAGATTTAATGTGTGGGGGAGATTTGAGGACACAAAATGAAGAGCAAAGGGGGAGATGGGGCATATATAAGGAAACAGTATGAGGGAATGAAGGCATGTATGAGGAAACATGTATGAGGGTGATGGTATGTGTGCAGACACAATATGGGGAGTCAGGTGAGCAGGCAGTATAGAAAGTGAGGGGGTAAATATATTAGGAGACAGTATGGTGAACAGGAGGGATGTGAGAGGAGACAGTATGAGGAGGGAGGGGAATAGTGCATGGAGACAGTATGGGGGGAGAAAAGTGGGAACAGAATAGAAACTGAGTAGTGGGTTTGTAGCATGGGGGACAGTGTAAGGGCACAGCCAGGAGGGGACAGTATACCAGGAAGGCGGAGTGTGATGAGAGAGCACAGTATAAATACTGGGCCCTATAGGGGGGACACAGTATGAGAGGACAGTGTGAAGAGGGGGCCGGTATGAAAAGGAGAGGTCAGTGTGAAGAGCATGTACCATAAGAGGGACAGTGTGGGGGTCATATTTTGTGCAGACAATAATAGTGAGGGTTAACCAAGAAATATTTTGGCCTAATAGAAGGCACTTCCAATTATACTACTCCTACAAACACAACGGAAGTAAATGCCATAGTAGAAAATTAAAATGTCTTTTTATTAAACATATACGTACAATACAAAGGTAAAAAGGGATGCAATACAAAATAGCTGCTAACACAGTGCATTGCACTCCAAAACACTAAGAAGTACCCATTCAAAAATTATATGCAATCATAAAGTTTATTCAGCCCTCTCAAATTATCAGTTAAATGTAGAACATTAATACACCCCAGTGTATAGCTCCAGGGCTGGGTAGAACAGTAATACATAATACACATTAATTAGTAAGATAGTTCAATCAAGCCAAGAAACAAAACACAGGCCTGCCCTAAATCCATACAGGGCAATAATACTGCACACTAATCAATGATAATTAGATTGAAGACATGTTGTTATATAAAAGTGAAAAGTCTATAGTCCTCAAGTTGGTAGCACAATGCCCTACAAATAGTGTTTAAACTATATAATATAGAAATACAAGATTCATAAATTCAGAGTAAAGTTCCAAGTTACAAAAGATGTAATAATAAGCAAGGGCCAGCAGTTAGTGCAATTCATGAAACAAAGATAAAATGCCAAGTGACAGAAGTATAGCAAATAGCCGATATTAGCAGTTAATGCACAGTGCTGATGTAGATGTAGATAAAGGAAGGCTGGAAAAGGAGGCAATGCATGACCTGTGAGAGCAGCACAGACCCCGACGTGCGTTTCACGTTCAGCTTCTTCGTTGGGGGAATGTAATATGAGTGGGAGATAGAAACAGGTCCTTATATATACCTTAAAAATCAGTGGTGGTCTGTAACTGGACGTGACGTCCACATAGACCGGCGTCTCACGTCACCTGTCCACATCCCCCTCCGACACGTCAAAGAGGGAGGCGGCACACGCGACGAACAGGATGCATCGCCATGGAGACACACAGACCAGCGATTCGGGAAGCGCACACCGCTGAAGGGAGGAAGGAAAGAGGCTTGGCCGTAAGTAACCTAATAAGTCCGCAAAGAGGCAGAATAAGGAATTCATATATGTGAACTAGATATTAAATGCCCCAATTATAGCGCAAATACATTAATTTAAGAGAGGTGCAAAATTAGTGATATACTGTAGATAAAGAGGGGGAAAAATACATGTGAGCAAAAAAAATAAATATATAAGCTCACTGCTGTGAAAAAGGAAAAAGTGAACTAAGTCGTAAATAACCTAATAGACCTGCAAATTGCAGAATAAAACACTTAATATAAGTGAAATAAATATAATATATATATTATTATTATTATTATTATTATTATTATTATTTATTATTATAGCGCCATTTATTCCATGGCGCTTTACATGTGAGGAGGGGTATGCATAATAAAACAAGTACAATAATCTTTAACAATACAAGTCACAACTGGTACAGGAGGAGAGAGGACCCTGCCCGCGAGGGCTCACAATCTACAAGGGATGGGTGAGGATACAGTAGGTGAGGGTAGAGCTGGCTGTGCAGCGGTTTGGTCAATCGGTGGTTACTGCAGGTTGTAGGCTTGTCGGAAGAGGTGGGTCTTCAGGTTCTTTTTGAAGGTTTCGATGGTAGGCGAGAGTCTGATATGTTGTGGTAGAGCATTCCAGAGTAGGGGGGATGCACGAGAGAAATCTTGTATGCGATTGTGGGAAGAGGAGATAATAGGGGAGTAGAGAAGGAGATCTTGTGAGGATCGGAGGTTGCGTGCAGGAAAGTACCGGGAGACGAGGTCGCAGATGTATGGAGGAGACAGGTTGTGGATGGCTTTGTATGTCATGGTTAGGTTTTTGTACTGGAGTCTCTGGGTAATGGGGAGCCAGTGCAGGGATTGACAGAGGGGAGAGGCCGGGGAATAGCGGGGGGACAGGTGGATTAGTCGGGCAGCAGAGTTTAGAATAGATTGGAGGGGTGCAAGAGTGTTAGAGGGGAGGCCACAGAGCAGGAGGTATATATATATATATATATATGCCTAATTCAAGTAGCAAAGCATCCCAGAGAGAATTAGTGAATCAATGATAAGAGGAAAGAGATATCCAGCATTCATTATACATAAAGAAAGAAAAGAAAAAAAAAAAGAACGAGGTGATATAGTGTAACTTAAACCTCATATGTACCCAATCAGCTGGGTCAATTTGTCAAAAATGAGAAAAGGATGTGTAGAAAATAAAAAAAATATATTAATACACAATTAAAATACATATATACAAGTCAGTGTAAATAAAGTGCAGTGCTTAATTTCTTCTGTTCCAAGTAGATGGAATCCTCTTTGACACTCCTGATTAATCCCAGGACGTCGTTCACAATCTCTTCAAGGAACGGATCACCACAGACTGAGAAAAGCCAGCCAAACCGCTTCTCAACGATTCCCATAAGCCAACCATACTCAATGGTAAGTATAGCAGAAATGTATATGAATAAACAGCAGTAAACTGAAAAAGAAACTGAGACAAATGACAAATATTAGAATATGGAATAAAAACAATTAAAAATAACTAAGGACAAACACACATAAAACAATTGAGAAAAATTAAAATAGTTAAATTGTTTAGAGAAAATGAGCAAAACTTAGGATCTCATTAAGCCCATGTGGATGAACAGAGTTTACTTTAGAGATCCATCTTGCCTCTAGTTGAGCTAGAATCTTACGCCAGTTGCCACCCCTCTGATCTATATAGACCTTATCGATGCCAGTCCCCTTTAGGAGTTGTGCGTTACACTCATGATTTAACCTAAAGTGTCTAGGTATAGGTTTTAAAGATGAGACATCCTCAACATCAATTGAATTTACAATGTCTCTGTAGTGTCCCCTTACACGTATCTTTAAAGGTCTTGACATTAGGCCTATGTATATCTTTTTACAGGGACAAGTGGCATAGTAGACCACACCATCGCTGTTACACGTAATGTGTTGGGTGATTGTGTAAGTATGATTACCATCACTGTACAAGAAATCGCTGGCTCGAGACATATTAGGGCAGGCTATACAGTCATTGCAGGGAAAAAATCCCCATTTAGGGCCTTTGCATCCAAAGGCTTTCTCCGGGGTTTGTCCCGAGTGGTAGCTGTGGACCAGTATATCTCTCAGATTTTTTGCTCTTCTGTATGTAATCGAAGGCTGATAATTAAGATATTTAGACAGTGTTTTGTCAATTTTCAACATTGGCCAGTATTTCTCCAGCGCTTGTCTCATAGCCAAACATTTATCACTGTATGTAGAAATAAACCTCACCGTTTGATCTAATGGGGGTTTTACTTTGGTTTGTAATAAATCTTCTCTCTTTGCCTGGATTGCCTTCTTCAGTCCTCTCTTAATGCTGCGTTTGGAATAGCCTCTGTTCCCAAACCTTACAAACAGAGCATCAGCTTGTTCATTGAAAGATTCTTCACAGGAGCATATCCTTTTAATTCTCAGAAACTGTCCTGCTGGTATACTATTTATTAATTGCCTAGGATGTGCTGATGATGCATGCAGTAAGGAGTTCACGGCTGTATCCTTCCGGAATACATTCGTCTCAATACGGTCAGTGACTCCTTTTAACACCATGACGTCCAAAAATTCCAGATTGCTTTGACTGTACTTGCACGTACGTTTTACATTTATCCTGTTGTTATTTAGGATTCCCAGGAATGATAGAAGGTCCTGTTCCGTGCCCTGCCAAATCAGAAAAATATCATCAATAAACTGTACCCAGAACAGGACCTTCTCAATAAAATAGATCTCTCCCATAGACCTAAAAATAAATTAGCGTATGAAGGGGCAAAGGATGCCCCCATCGCCGTACCCTGGTTTTGCAAGTAGATGGTTTCTTTAAAAATAAAAAAATTATTTGTCAACGCAAATTCAAGGAGAGTAATCAAAAAATGGACAAATTCTGTATTATAATAAATCATGGATAGAAATGTCTTAACTGTTTGAATCCCATCTTTGTGTTGGATGGAGGTGTACAGTGACTCTACGTCAAAAGTTACAAGCCACATGTCACCCTCCATTGGTATGCCTTTAATTTTTGCTAGAAAGTCTCCAGTGTCTCTAATGTAGGATGTAGGATGGCAAAGTATGTACCAAAGGTTTAAGATGGAATTCAAGGTACTTACCAACTACTTCACAGAGACTGCCATTGCCTGACACAATTGGGCGCCCAGGTGGGTTATTCAGATTCTTGTGAATTTTGGGCAGAAAGTAAATGCATGCCATCTTTGGATAGATTGGTGTTATATTGTCTCTAGTTTGTTTCGTGATGATTCCACTCATAAATGCTTCTTCAAGGATTTCCTGCAAATCACCCAGAAATTTAGAAGTTGGATTAAAGGAAAGTCTCTTATAATGAACTGAATCCCTCAGTTGTCTCAGCGCTTCTTTTTCATATAGTCCAACAGGCCACACTACCACATTTCCCCCTTTGTCCGCTGGTTTTATTATTTTTTCCCTCAACTCTCTTTGTTCTTTAAGAGCCTTCCTTTGACACCAGGAGAGATTATCATTATTCTTCTTTGGTGATATTTTACGAAATTCATTCGTTACCATTTTTACAAAAAGCTCAATATTGGGGTAAAGATTCATAGGGGGAAATTTTGGGGGGGGTTGGAGGTACAAATTTACTCATACTTACTGCCGGTTCCTGTTCATTACTCAATTCTTCAAGAGTGGAAATAGCTTTTAATTCCCTCTCTGTCCAAGCTTCTCCCAAATTTGGTTTTTCATGTAGTTTCTTGAGGACCAGTTTCCGTGCAAATAAGTTTAAGTCCTTTAATGCTGAGAAGAAATCAAACGAAGCAGTAGGTCAGAAACTTAGGCCTTGGCTCAGTACTTCCACCTGTGTTTCTGTTAGTTTTATATCAGATAAATTGATCACCTGTAGCCTGGATGTCGATGAGTCATCCCTTCGTTTCTCCTTCCTTTTATAGTTGTACTTGGCACTTTACTCTGAATTTATGAATCTTGTATTTCTATATTATATAGTTTAAACACTATTTGTAGGGCATTGTGCTACCAACTTGAGTTCTATAGACTTTTCACTTTTATATGACAACATGTCTTCAATCTAATTATCATTGATTAGTGTGCAGTATTATTGCCCTGTATGGATTTAGGGCAGGCTTGTGTTTTGTTTCTTGGCTTGGGTGAATTATCTTACTAATTAATGTGTATTATTTATTACTGTTCTACCCAGCCCTGGAGCTATACACTGGGGTGTATTAATGTTCTACACTTAACTGATAATTTGAGAGGGCTGAAAAAACTTTATGATTGCATATAATTATTGAATGGGTATTTCTTAGTGTTTTGGAGTGCAATACACTGTGTTAGCAGCTATTTTGTATTGTATCCCTTTTTACCTTTGTATGGTACGTATATGTTTAATAAAAAGACATTTTAATTTAATAATAGTGAGGGGCAATTTTTTATTCAGGAGCATTATAATGACACTTGTATCTTTAAGGACATCATGTGGAGACTTTCTGCAAAAGAGCGGAGAAGATGGAGGTCTGCAGAGACGGCTGTGGATGAGAAAACTCATCATGGGGTCTGGACAAGATGAAGAAAAGAAGGAGATCGGCTCCAGAGACGACGTCATCTATAAGGTACCTGGATATACAGTAAATGTTATTTGTGATACTAACTAATTATCATGTTTTTATTTAGGCTAGGAGCATTAAAGGGAATGTCCAGGTTTGTGATGAGTCTGCAGTCATTCTATGTGACTGCAGACTTCTAAATTCTCACAGTGCACCCTGCATGGACCTCAGTAATGGCCCTAAAAAAGTGCTGGAAGGTAAATTTAACAGCCACAGTGGACACTAGCTAGTTACACTAACTGACTGATATAGAACCGCCTAGCTAAATAGCTAACATCTTGCTGCTAGCAGTGCGAGCATCAAGAGCAGCCTCACTGTGTTGTTACCATTAGTGTTGAGCATTCTGATACCGCAAGTATCGGGTATCGGCCGATATTTGCGGTATCTGAATTCCGATACCCGATACTTGCGGTATCGGAATGCTCAACACTAGTGATGAAGTCATAGCAAAGGAGTGGATACCAGGAGGATTTCTGCCCTACACAGGCTGCCTCCTTCTGAGGCGCAGGATCCCGGTAGCTGGAACACTGAGGGAGCAACAGTCCTTTATGCCTTGCCCCAGAGACCGCCAGGACAGTTAATTTCACGTTACACCCTACACCCAGGAGACAAGGTGGCACCGCTTAGAGGCTGGGGCATGATAGAGTCCCTGTAAAACGCCTCAAGCCACCGGTAATACGGGTTTGTCCTATCCATCTGGGGGACAGAGAGAGAGACATAACACCAATAGCATCTACAACATCTGTGAGGACCTTATGAGAGGCTTAGCAGTAATGTACTACAACACTACAGCGGTAGAGGAAGGCTACTGATTTCTACCTGGATAATGGAACTCTGGACTTGCTTCCAAACCAGCTGGACTCTGCCTGCTCTGTGATCTGGTGACCTGGACTGTGGATGCTGAAACCTTCAGTAAAAGGTAAAGAGACTGCAACCTTGTGTCCTCGTTCTTCACTGCGCCTCTCACCATCCACCATCTACACAGTGGGAAGCCCTTGGGATACACTTCACCTGTGGGAAGGTATACCATCTAGCTGCCATAACATCACCCCAGCGGACTCCTAAAAGCAGCGTCTGTCACTCTGACCAAATACCACAGGTGGTGTCATGAACATATCCCTTTAAAGACCTTTCTCTTTTACACGGACGTCCCAAGGGCCATGGACCGGGTCAGCCACCGTGACATCCCCCTTGAGAACCGAAGGACCCGGTACCAAGTACCCCGCTGTCCTTGGGGGCGCTCCACATTCAGCCAACAATGCTAACCCTAGCCCCAACCCTAACCCTAACCCAACTCTAACAATAGTTCTAGCCCAAACCCTAACCCTAGTCCAAATCCTAACCCTAGCCCCAACCCTAACCCTAGCTCTAGCCCCAAACCAAACCCTAGCCCAACCCTAATCCTAGCCCAACCCTAATCCTAAACCTAACCCTAATGGAAAAATGGAAATACTTTTTTTTATTTTATTATTTTTAGCTAACTAAGGGGGTGATAAAAGGGGGTTTGATTTGCTATATTTTAATTTTGATCACTGTGATAGGGTCTATCACAGTGATCAAAATGAACTAATATGAAAAGTTTCCTATTATTGCCGGGTGCCGGCCTGCAGACCTCGGCGGGCGCATTGCGAGTGCGCCCACCATTTTCTTCCCGGAAGAAAATGCTGGCAGCCGGGGTACAGGACTGAGGGATGCAGGAAGGTCCAGGGACACTGGAGGTACCATGGGGCCTCGGGGGACCCCATTTCTCTCTCCTCCTATGTGCTAGATCATATCAGAGGAGAGAGAAATTAAATGGGAAATCTGTGTTTTTTGCGCTGTTGACGTTATTCTGTGAATAACGGTGATCGCAACACTGGGGTCGGTAAAAACTGACCCAAATCATGTTCTCCCCTGGTAGCTGAGACCCCGGGGAATTTCCGTCGCTGGGGGGCACTATAACCTTATTTCTCAGTGCCGTTAAAAAGCGGCGCTGAAGAATAAGTACCCTTAACTGCCGCCATTAAAAAGCATATGCGCGGTCGTTAAGGGGTTAAATAAAATTAATAAATGCACATTATACATTGTATCATGCTACAGTGCAATAGTATATTCAGTATGTAGAATAGAGGGCAGGTCACTGAAGGATCAGTGACCTGTCATAAGCCCATAGGGATAAATATCTAAGAAGAGCACCACATAAAGCCCCCCACAGCCCCATCCACAGCCCCGCCCACAGTCAATCAGTATAATGGCACCAAACTGACAGGGTCTGTAGGTTACTGAGCAAAATCTTGCTGACAAATTCACTTTAACCACTTTTTTGGTCAAAATGTCCCCAAATGATAATTTAATCTCATCACTGTTGAGCTTGTAGAGATCAGCTGCAATCCGTGATGGAAGGCAGAAAAAGGTTTTCAATTTCAAGATTCAATTGAAAAAAAAAAATTTACTATCCAAAACATGCATGAACTTGATTGGTCCTCCTGAATGAACTATAGCTAATACTGTAGGTGAGGAAGAACCATCTACTAATATTGGGCTTATTCTGCAGGTGATGTCCTACATGGCAAAACCAGGCACATTTTTTCGATGATGTTCCCTTTCTTCAATGTAGACCAATGTTGGAGTCGCAACTTCTAGGCTCCCAGAGATGTATTTGTCAGACATCTCTAAAACTGGAAAATCTTTTCAATCTTAGGTCCAAAAATTCAGTTTAGCTGATTATATTGGTAATTTATTAAAACCTTTAATGCACTAAATCTAATACATAAAGAGCATAAGAGATGTAAAGTTCATCCTGCTATAACTGCAAATAGATTAATTTGTGTCCCCAAACGTTAGTATGTGAACTTTACACCTTGGCGCTGGTACAGTTGTAGAACAGATAAGATAAAAAAAAAATTGCAAATCATATTCCTTTATCCCACTGGACACATCACGTTATAACACACCTTGGCCAACATTCATTTGGATGAAATATATAATGCTATGCATGTAAAAACAAGATTGTGCAACCTAAGCCAAGATTTTCTGACGAAGGTAAATGGCAATGGGCCAATCAGTTTATTATAGGTTATTTGTGCCCTAGTAAAGATTAACACATGTAGGAAAAATAAGCCCAAGTGCATAAATATAAGGACAGCAGCACAATCAGAACAAACTCTTACCAGTACTTCGTTATGGCTTTTGTTGCCTACTTTTTGGCTAGAGCCGATGTGTTGGTATACTTTTCAATTTTTATTGCACTATTCATCTATTGGATAAATGGAATTAAGAAGAGCACAGCAAAGATGCCCCCTGGACCTATGCCTCTGCCGGTCATTGGAAATCTCCACATACTGGACCTGAACAGGCCCTACGAATCTCTGATGCAGGTAGGATACTGCACTTACTGTATGGTCAAGGAGGGTGCAACATTATTTAGCTGGAGGCAAAGGAATTGGGGTGGGGGTGATCTCTGAATAAGACTGGTGTAAATGGATTCATGGTGGGCATTAACTAAGTTAGTGCCTCGTTCCTTTATTGAAACATTAGAAGAAGAAAAAATGGATGAATTAAAATACCATAGCATTTACTGTATGACCAATTGTAACTCCAATACCATTTACAAGGGCATTTATAATTTCATTTGTAAACTTTGGCCAATGTTATATTATGGGGTTGATTGTCTCTCCTGGTGCTATAACAGTTTCCAACATCCTGGGAGCATTTCTACCAAATATTACAATGGATTTAGAGATTTATGTCCTTTGAAGCACATGAGCATTAGTAAAGTTGGGCATTGCTGTTTGGACTTTCTTTGAGATTAACAGTTGATCACCATGGATCAGAAAAAACAAATCTGCTCTACTAAATTGATCACTGCACCGGATTATTTTTGGTGATCATTCTCTTTAATAATATTCGTTGATAGGATCACAATTTTGTTGGGTTCTTTTCCACGGCAGTTTACAAAAAAAACATTTTTATCAGTTCCTAGAAGCTGTGGGAAATATAATTTGTATAGATGGCGGAGGTCTTCATTGGTTGCAGGTCCCTGCCTTCTGCACAGGTGGTATGTCTTCTGCTACTGGCAGGGAATTAACGTTCAGCATTCTGAGTGGTTATATGTTATTAGAGGCTATGCAAGGTATATTTTAATGGTTAATACATGAAAAAGGGCAAAATATGTGAACATACGAAAATATTGAAGAACTAAACTTTTATGCATTTTTTATATTTTGCAGGCACTATTCATGCCTCTAGATTGGTGGGTGGTTACAGAAATGAAGCCCTCAAAAATCACTAAAAATTTGCAGAGAAGTGTGCAGAGAGGGAAGCAGGAATGGAAAGCTCTCGTCTGAGTGAACACACAGAACGGAGTACTGTGCCTCCCGTACTGCACACTTCTCTGCCGTATTTTGAGCGATTGGTGAGGGTCTTGGGAGTCAGGATCCGGACTCCCACCATAAAGTGTCTGCAAAATATAAAGAAATGCATAAAGATTATGTTACTCTTTAAACAGTTGATTGTCAGGATTCCTGTTTATAGTTATTATGACCCCAACTGAGTTCCAAAGAAATTGTTCTAAGCTCAAAAGTCAATGAATGAGTTAATTAATTAATCATAAACTGCTAAACTGAGTTTCATCAGATGCGCTTTTGAAATCTCCTCAATGAAGTGTGGTTTGGCCCTTATCAAAGAATAAATACGGTATGTAAGTCAGCCAGCAGTTGTGGGCGTCTTTGTCCTTTAGCACGACTCCCGGGACGGTGCATTTAAGGACATTGCAGGGTAAACTTACAAATTACTCAGTATGAGGCCGGCCAGTGTAGCACTTACAGTTCCTGAGTGCAGGAGCTAAATGGATAAAACACAATACGGCTATTGAGAGTGCTTTGTTTGACCTATCCTGTCTTGTTCACTTGGCACAATATTGGATATTTAAACCACAAACCAAAGGTTATATTTTAATGGAAGTGGGGAATTCTTTTGATTAGTCAGACCTTGTAAAGTAATGGGAATACATATTTTATTCAAGCATCTTCCTCTAGATACACACACTGTCTGTTTGCTTAGTTCTCCTAATGCAGGCCACAATTTTTTCACCACTGTCCCAAGTCATAGACCAGTGGTCCCCAACTCCAGGCCTCGAGGGCTGCCAACAGTTCAGGTTTTCAGGATTTCCTTAGTATTGCACAGGGGTTGGAATAATCACCTGTGCAGATGATCACATTACTACCAATGCAATACTAAAGAAATCCTGAAAACCTGCACTGTTGGCGGCCCTCGAGGCCTGGAGTTGGGGACCCCTGTCATAGACTCCCAGTTCAGGTGACAACTCACCTCCTGCCACAGCTCCTCAAACTGTCTTAGGCTACAGTACCATTTAGTGTTCAGGACAGGAATTGAGGCGCTAAACTTGGTGGTTACACTTTGAAATTGAGGCAGAGAGCTTAGTGGTTGTAGAGTAACAGGAAAGTTCTTTTTCACTCTAACATCAGATCACTTACAATCACAGGCAGACTACTCTGGGGTTCCAGGCAACTATTACAGCATGCCTTGCACTATCTTACCTATGCAGGGTGGGTGCAACTGCTTCTAGAGACACACACTGTCTCTTTGGTCACAACTCACATCCAGCCACAGTTCCTCTCACTGTCTCTAACTATAGTACCACTTAGCGTCCAGGCCAAGACTCCTCTTATTGTCCCAGTATCTGTGTGACCATTTCAAGGCAGGCAGATTGATGCAGAAAATCTCTCAAGGTCACTAGTGATGAGCGAATATACTCGTTGCTCAGGTTTTCCAGAGCACGCTCGGGTCATCTCCGAGTATTTATGACTGTTCGATGATTTAGTTTTCCTTGCCTCAGCTGGATGATTTACGGCTGTTAGCGAGCCTGAGTACATGTGGGGGTTGCCTGGTTGCTAGGGAATCCCCACCTGTAATCAAGCTGTCTAGTAGCCGCAAATCATCTAGCTGCGGCAAGGAAAACTAAATCTCCGAGCAGTCATAAATACTTGGAGACCACCCGAGCGTGCTCTGGAAAACCCGAGCAACAAGTATACTCGCTCATCACTAAAGGTCACCACTGAGCTTCTATGTCCAGGTTCCTTCTTTAGTTCAGGGCATCACTCCAGTTAGCTTAGATCCTTCATATACTAGCTGTCTCCAACTCTCTCCTGTCAGGCTTATTTTTCAGCTGTTCCTATCAGGCCTTTAGGCCTCTTGTTCTCTGAGTTTAGTGTTAAGGCAACATACTGTACCTTGATCATGTGAAGATTTTTGCATATTTCCCCAGCTTCATGGTCTCAATAACAGCTATGTCTTGTTGGAAATTAATCTTTATTTGCTCTGTTTGAGTGACATTGTGGTTTGAGAATACAATTTTTGTCTTTAAAGAAAAACTATTCAAATTAATGTTTTATATGACTAAAAAATATGATATTTTGCAGCTTTCTGAGAAGTATGGGGAAATATTTACTTTACATTTTGGACCCCAAAAAATGGTGATACTTGCTGGATATAAGATTGTGAAAGAAGCACTTGTTACGCGAGCTGATGATTTTGGAGAACGGTCGATTGCTCCAGTCTTCAAAGCTGCCTTCAAAGGACATGGTATTTATATATTCATTTTGCTCTTTTCTTTGATTTCATCTTCCTTCTGTATTTTTTTTTTATTTAATTACTCATTTACTTCATCATTTTCTTCATTTTTTATCTTATGTTCACCTTATATCCTTCCTGGCTTAATTTCCAGTTCCTTCATAATCATTATCATTATAATAACCATCATCTTAATTATTCTTCCTTCTCCTTTTTCATCTCCATCTTTACCTTTATCATCTTTATTCTACTTTTCTTCTTCTTCTTCCTCATCCATCGTCTTCTTCAACTTTCTTCTCCAACTTTATTATTATTTTCTTAATTCTTTCTTTCTTACTTTCCTGTTTTTTTTCCTTATTTTTCACTATTTCTTTTTGTCCTCGCTTTTTCCATCTTTTCTCCAACCATCATCTTTTTCTTTTCTGTTTCTTCTCTTCTTCTTTTCTCTTACTTTTGCATCATTTTTTCTTTTCTTCTTTCTTGTTATTAGTAGAATTATGAGTGATTGCATGCCCTTTGGGCGCGCGCTGTGATTACAGACCACACAATGGGGTGTAACCACGCAGCAGATTGACCTCTCAATGGGGTGTACCCACGCACCAGACTGGCGTATGTGCAGACTAATAGCAAGCATAAATACCTGGTGTACCTCTCCTGCCACTCCTACCTTGTGTATGAAAAAGCACTCTAGTTAATACTGTTTGGGTAGAGCTATCCGATAGCGCTATCCATGAACAAAGTGAACGGGTAGAGCTATCCCATAGCCCTATTCCTAAAGGAACTGATCGGGTAGCGCTATCCGATAGCACTACTCATCAATGTTCCTGAGCGTACACTATTTCACATGGTTGTGCGCACTTGGGATCTGCCCCCAAGGCCCTGCCCATGCCGAATGTTTGGTCCGTAGACCGCGGCTAGGAGTTAGTCCCGCTTTTGTGTACAAAATTTCTTGCCTTTTACAATTGTTTAAAAGCTTAATAAAATACTTCTTTGTACACACAGTTGACAATAAACCATTTGTCAACCTTAGGAATAAGTTTACCTTGCTTCTGTGTCTCAAATATTTTGACCCATATTTGTTGGCTTTTCCTTCCCCTAGAGAAAGCCACATATAACTGCCCCTGTGAAAACACTGGGAGGCAAATACATTTCTACAATATCCAAGGACTGTCCCTAAGATTTATGGATGGTCATTGCAAAAGCCAACATGACAGGAAACTGATGTCACCGCATCTGGACTGGCAAGATTTTATCTTTGGAAATCAGGTCAATTCTTGGAATAAGAACTTAAGAACTGTCTGACCCTTTGCTTTTCCATTTAATGCAACGGCATGAATAATGTTTGCTTTTAAGCTTTTCACATAAAGCCTTCTGCCATTACAAAGGCCACGCTTTCTGTTAAGATTACGCAGGAGCATAATTACAGCTCCTGGTTTCAGCTTTAAGGTACCGTCACACATAACGATATCGTTAACGATATCGTTGCTTTTTGTGACGTAGCAACGATATCGTTAACGAAATCGTTATGTGTGACAGCGACCAACGATCAGGCCCCTGCTGGGAGTTCGTTGGTCGCTGGGGAAAGATCAGAACTTTATTTCATCGCTGATCTCCCGCTGACATCGCTGAATCAGCGTGTGTGATGCCGATTCAGCGATGTCTTCACTGGTAACCAGGGTAAACATCGGGTTACTAAGCGCAGGGCCGCGCTTAGTAACCCGATGTTTACCCTGGTTACCATTGTAAATGTAAAAAAAAAACACTTCATACTTACATTCCGGTGTCTGGTCATGTCCCCCGCCTTCAGCTTCTTGCAGTGCACTGACTGGTGAGCGCCGGCCGGCCGTAAAGCACAGCGGTGACGTCCCCACTGTGCTTTACGGCCGGCGCTCAGTCAGTGCGGGAAACTGAAGGCGAGGGACATGACCAGACACCGGGAATGTAAGTATGTAGTGTTTTTTTTTTTACATTTACAATGGCAACCAGGGTAAACATCGGGTTACTAAGCGCGGCCCTGCGCTTAGTATCCTGATGTTTACCATGGTTACCCGGGGACTTCGGGATCATTGGTCGCTGGAGAGCTGTCTGTGTGACAGCTCTCCAGCGACCAAACAGTGACGCTGCAGCGTTGTCTATATCGCTGCAGCATCGCTTAATGTGATGGTACCTTTAGTTCATGAGGAGGCATCCCAGTGGGATTCAAAGAGTTAAGAAACTCTACAGGGTAATCTGTGAGAATCACACACTCCTCTTCCACAATTGTGTCGACGGAGCGATATGTTGAGCGTTCACCTTGAATTTGACTAAGAATTTTGTCATTCAAGGCGTGACCGTCATCATTCAATGATTAAGAATTGCTTTATTTGCAATTGCTTCTACCGTTGCATCGGTAATCTCAATTGAGTGGCCAAAAATAGCTGTAATTAAATCACCCTCTTCAATAAAAGAATTTGGGATTTCAATTGTGTCTTCTGGTAGACCATACACATTTGACAACTCTCCATTGCCAAGTTTCAGTAACCATGAGTTGTACTCAACTTTGTCCTGAGACGTTCTCATATTCTGTTGTAAATGGAACAGTGAAAACTGATTCCAGGATTTTGAATATTTAATGGTGGACTGTACAATTTTGGCACTTTTTCCACTTTCCACTATTGGTAGGGTTTGACGAAAGTCACAACCGACTATAAAAACTTTTCCACCAAATGGTCTTTTTTCCCCCATATGTCTTGGAACATATTATCCACAGCGTTCATATTAAAACAGAGAGTCATTGTTAATTCGTCCCAAATAACAACAGATGACTACCTAAGCTCCTTTGCTTGAAGTGAGGTTGGCTTAAATTTTGACACTGTGGTCTCATTTCTTGCAATTGCAAGGCCAAACTTGGAATGGTAGGTGCTACCGTTTTGTAGTAAAGTAGCTGCCAATTCAGTGGAGGCTACTGAACAAATTGACTTCTTTTCTGCTTGTAGTGTCTTGTGCAAGTAGTTGTACAAAAATGTCTTCCCACTGCCTCCTGGGCCATCAAGAAAAAAACAGTGTGAGCTAGTGTTTTTTGGCTGTCATGCAGCATTGACTGCTTGCATAATTGCATCGAAAGCTGATTTCTGAGCTTCATTAAGCATAGCTTTCAATTGCTCAGCCTCCTGCTTTATTACAGCATATTTCAGTTGGTCCAGTATTTCATCTGGAACATTTACTGGAGTTGGCAATTCGTAGTCAGCACAGGACTTTTTATTGCTTAAGAGCACTTCATTAATATCATGAAGAGCCAGTTGCTCAGCAATTTCTGGAGTATACCGCCTGGTGTAATCCTCCATAAATTCGGTTTTATATTTTTGTCATAATGCCAATGGTTTAGCTGGTTCCCCATCTACACAAATTATAGCAAATAATTTGCAAAGTTGGTATGGCATTTGGAAAGCAATTACAACCATTATTCCATCTTCCCATTGGGAATCGTCATCCAAAAGAGGAAGATCCATGCACGCATTTTTATACGTGTCATGTACCACTCCATTGACAGTCCTTAAGTCAGCATAAGACTTTGCTCCTCTTATGTGAAGTAAAAGGAGTCTTAGGTAATACAGCTCACCATCTGTTAACCCCTTCATGACCGTGGGATTTTTTGTTTTTCCGTGTTCGATTTTCACTCCCCTCCTTCCCAGAGCCATAACTTTTTTATTTTTCCGTCAATTTGGCCATGTGAGTGCTTATTTTTTGCGGGACGAGTTGTACTTTTGAACAACATCATTGGTTTTAGCATGTCGTGTACTAGAAAACGGGAAAAAAATTCCAAGTGCGGTGAAATTGCAAAAAAAGTGCAGTCCCACACTTGTTTTTTGTTTGGCTTTTTTGCTAGGTTCACTAAATGCTAAAACTTTGCTAAAAAAAAAAAAAAAATTGCGCCATTTTCCGATACTCATAGCGTTTCCATTTTTTTGTGATCTGGGGTCGGTTGAGGGCTTATTTTTTGCGTGCCGAGATGACATTTTTAATGATAGCATTTCGGTGCAGATACGTTCTTTTGATCGCCCGTTATTGCATTTTAATGCAATGTCGCGGCGACCAAAAAAACGTAATTCTGGTGTTTCTAATTTTTTTCTTGCTACGCTGTTTAGCGATCAGGTTAAAGCTTTATTTTTATTGATAAATCGGGCGATTCTGAGCGCGGCGATACCAAATATGTGTAGATTTGATTTTTTTTTATTGATTTATTTTGATTGGGGCAAAAGGGGGGTGATTTAAACTTTTATATTTTTTTTATTTTTTTAACATTTTTTTCAACTTTTTTTTTTTTACTTTTGCCATGCTTCAATAGCCTCCATGGGAGGTTAGAAGCAGGCACAACTCGATCGCCTCTGCTACATAGCAGCGATCTGCTGATCGCTGCTATGTAGCAGAAATGCAGGTGTGCTGTGAGCGCCGACCACAGGGTGGTGCTCACAGCCACCGGCGATCAGTAACCATAGAGGTCTTAAGGACCTCTATGGTTACAATGGAGACGCATCGCCGACCCCCGATCATGTGATGGGGGTCAGCGATGATGTCATTTCCGGCCACCCGGCCGGAAGCGGTAGTTAAATGCCGCTGTCTGCGGCATTTTACTAGTTAATAGGTGCGGGCAGATCGCGATTCTGCCCGCGCCTATTACGGGCACATGTCAGCTGTTCAAAACAGCTGACATGTCCTGGCTTTGGTGCGGGCTCACCGCGGAGCCCTGCATCAAAGCAGGGGATCTGACCTTGGACGTACTATCCCGTCCAGGGTCAGAAAGGGGTTAAAGAGAATGTATACCTTCGGGCAATTGTTTTCCCAATTTGAGCCCATCGTTTTTTCCATCCTTGTGGTACAGCTTTTCTATCCCAGACATAGTGTTCAGGGATTTCATTGTACAAATACTGACGGGTGGAAGCGTAACTCTGTTTAGCTCAAAATAAGCCTGCAGAGTAGAGGCTTTTGAGTCTGAAATAACCATATCCACATTATCATATTCGAAAAAAAACACTTGCTGCATGTATTCAAAGTGAAAAGCAAGCCTTTAAATGGTATGTGAAGCATCATGCATTTTATTTTTTCTGATTCTCCACATGCACTCAGTGGCGTTTATATACAGAGAATCTAGGTACATGGCTGGTTCATTCCAGTTTAATGTGTTAAACTTAATATAGGCACAGTCATGTCCTTTGTATACATATTTAAAAAGATATTTAACACTTTTTATTGAAGCACATCTCAACATTGATATGGCAAGTGTACTTGAGTAACAAGTAGGGATTTTTAGGGAACTACCCATCTATTGTCGATTTCTCGTGTTCCTCGTCTGGTTTTCCCAGTATTGCATAGACGGTACTGTGGGTAACAATAAACAGTGGGGTTTGTCTCTGTATTAAATTCATTTGGGAATTATTTTGCGCATTGACCATCTGTCATGCATATAGCGCCAGGTTGATCTTTGCCACAAGGGCCATGAATCATGTGCTTCATCACTGCCTCATGCAGTTTTGGATTTGCTGTCTCATTTGGGATTTCAGCACCAATTCGTCAATTATTTCTTTGTCCCTCAGTTTATCTTTCTTTCCCCGAGGATTAAGAGCATGTGAGCGTGTGGTAGTCCACGCTTTTGAAATTCTATTACATGCACATAGGCAACTACATGGCCAAAAATGTGTTTTTTCAAAATGTCGTTAAGCACGGCTTGGAGTTTGTTTTTAAATACTCGTGCAACCAAATCTGGTCTGAACTCTGGCCTTTGCCATGGTTCTAAGTTTTCAGTAATTTCTTTCCACTTTGGGTTACAGGTCATTGTAACAAAAAGATCTGGCTTTCCGAATTTTCGGACAATTGCCATGGTATCTTGGTAATTTTGCTGTATAGCTCTTGGGCTTTCAATGAAAGTGGAAGGTAAAATTACTGGTGCCCCAGCTTTTAGCCCTTGGTGTAACGCAGCATTATGGATGTGATCCATAACACCGGTATAACTGTCGACGCATAATGCATTTCGATTTTGTTTTATATATTCGATCCTGTCAGAGTCAATTTTGACGTAACTATCAACGATAAATTGTTGCGTTAACTTCCCAGCATTTAAAAGGGGATTGAACTCGTCACGAATGGCAAGCCTGTATGCATAGTACTGCAACAGGGTGATTTTTTCTTGCCGATCTTGATCCACTGGTATGGCTGGTAGATGAATGTCATCAATTCCTTGATGTTGCACACTTAGGGCAATTGGAGTTGTCAAATTTATTGTCCATCCACTATCCCCATATGGGAATAGAAGTGGATATGTCATTGCATCACACTTTCTGTGAAGAAAGCTGATTTGAACAGTTTAGTTTTCACTTTTGAGGTGAAATCTGATGTCCCTATTAAATGGGGGTTCACCCAGGGCCGGCTCCAGGTTTTTGAGGGCCCCGGGCGAACGAGTCTCAGTGGGCCCCCCCCAACCCCCCTTTTAACACATTTATACCTCGTATCACACAGCAGAGATCTATCACACAGCAGAGACCTAACAAACAGCAGAGACCTATCACACAGCAGAGATCTATCACACAGTGGAGATCACACAGCACAATCACACTCACTATGTTGCGATGTAGCAGTGGCGTACCGTTTGATCCCCGTCGTGGCCATTGTTGCTTTGATAACAGCCTTAGGCCGGGGTCACACTTCTGTATTTTCTCAGCAGTGTGATCTAATTTTCTTGGCTGACAAGAAGATGAGAAAAAATGTCTCCAGCATCTCCATTCTGCAGTCAGATGTCACCCGAGTGCAGTCTGATTTTTTTTCCATGGACTACTTGCATGGCCGCGTCACGTGCGATCAGAATATCTGATACAATGATTCCGCGGCGCCATAGAATAAGATTGGTCCGGGCGCGATGCAATGTTGTATCAGAAAATACGTTCGTTGGCACCTGCGGCTGCCCTGAAGGTCTCTGTTTTATGGGTCAGATGCAAATGATGGAAAAACAGGATGGAGCCATTGTACTGCTGGAAAAGAGCCTGCACCATAAGTGGAAAGCAAAGTGGAGCATTCAGCAGCACCCAAAGGTGCCCCAGCCTGGGAGTGCAAGCCAGATACAAAGCCCTTACAAAAGGTTCAACGGTAGACAGAATACATAAAGTATAAGGCAGCCAACTTAAATCTGGACAGTAGATTTCATAGGATCAGTACATTGCAGCACTAATTAAGCTTAATGCATAGTAGTAGATATAAATGCAATGTAAGACTTTACTCACTAAAGCATATTTCAGCTGTATAAGATCTCTAATTGCTTAGCATGCAAATACATATGGTATGTCAATGAAGTCAGTTAAATAAAGTGCATTGTGCTGGTATTTAGAGAGTCATTAAAGGCTACAGCACTACTTGAAAAGCTTAGTGTATAGAGGTAAGTATATATGCCATAAAAAACTTCACTTGTTAATGCAGATTTCAGCTGTATGGAATCTTCAATTGCTAAATATGCAAATATAAATGTATCTAAATCTCATGTATATATACACATACATTACATACAGGGCAAAGGGGTGCTGGGAACGGGTGGGCAATCAGGGCATCTGCTCCTAGCTTTGGGGTGAGGCATCAACAAGGCACTGTGCAGCTGAGATATGTAGTCGAATCGATACATGATGAGGGCAGTACTTCTTACATGATTGAACACTTACACTTTGTCCCAGTTGGTGGGAAGCCTGAGGTCTGGAAGATTCCCTCGTCCTCTTCTCCTCCTGCTTGGCGCTGCGGCTGCCGGTCCGGATCTGTCCTAGTCTCCTCCTGGCTGTGCTGGATCATCTGGAGGATGGTGGACCGTGGACGCAGCCTCAGCCTGGACGTCCAAGTTCAACTCCGAACCGCAGCTCTCTATCTCTCTCCTCTCCGCCCGCCGACCAGATGTAAGGAGGAGAGATGACCCAGACCCAGCCAGCGTCGCGACCCGGAACCGGAAGTGTCTTCTCTCTTCTCTATCCAATGGTGAGGCCAGGGCCGGGCGGCGGTGACGTATTGCAGCTGCTATTGAAATGGCCTCAGTGACTCACTCAGTCCTCAGAGACACAGCAGCTGACTGTGCCCCGCCCGGCGGCCGGCCCCCTGCAGCCAAGGCGAAGGCGCCGCCGGGGGACGTGGTCGGGATCATGTAGTGACTCACTGTCACTGAGTGACGCGCGCTGGCGTCTGACCGACGAGTGTGTTGTACATACCAAATTGGCCCCCCCGTCTTGCCAGGGCCCCGGCATTTGCCCGGGTGCGCCGGGTGCTGACGCCGGCCCTGGGTTCACCCATTGCATTTTGATAAATTATAGCTACTTCATTGCACCTTGGTGCATTGTAGCGCCTCTGGTCATCATTGTAGTCATTTATAATTGATGTTATTTCAAGTGCATCATGATTTTCTAATTCAGCAATCCTCTCTTCCTCTATTTCAAAATCCCTCATCATTGTGAAGGCTCTTGCGAGTGGGTAAATTGCTTTCATTTTCTCTCCAAGAGATGATAGCAGTGCTGGGAGGCACTTTTCATTTGCTTGACTTCTTGTACTTAATGGTTCTTCACTGTCCAAGATATAAATCTGGGCAAACTTGGGAGTACTACCCACATCGGGACGCAATAGGGCAGTTTTGTGGTAAATTTGTCCATGAATTTGAAAACAATATGGACCATGCCCAGGAGGTGGGCTACTTGTGCTCCCATTGATGCCAAAAACAATCGAGCTATTGTATTGCCTTATATTAGCCATAAAGTTATTGGAGTGCTGATGCTCTCCTTTCATCAACTTGACTGATTGATCATCCATACGAATGGGATGTAATTGGACGCACCCTCTCTTGCAGCAGGAAGGGAATGTTTTGTCATCTTTGAAATTTTTAGATTGGCAGAACTGATATCGAAATGTCAGCTCACCAGCATAGTGCTCTTCAATACCTGTCTCATCAATTTGATTGAGAAGTCCTCTAGTGGCAAATGTAACTTGCTATCGTCGAGTGGCTCTTGCATTTTGGATCCATATTCTATCTTGTTCTCTTTTTTTGTGGAATATTTGTATCACTTTGTGCATTGCGTGTTGCTCGTTGTCATGCAGCAATAGATGCTCTACGTGATTCAGTTACTTCATTAATTTCTCTTGCTCTGGCCGCCCTCTCTCAGACTGCATCAGCAGTTCTTCGACAATTTAGTTCGTCTTCTGTTTCATTAAGATGCAGGTTACGCATCCGTATGCGATTCGCTTCTCTACATGCAGCAGTGAGCTCAATTTGATCTATCTTTGCAATGTTGCCTCACACTGTTGCCTCAGTGTTGCCTGAGTGTTGCCTCACAATGTTTCCTCACAGTGTTGCCTCACAGGCTAACGTTCAAAAAAGGCTTATGCCTTAACTCATCACCAGGGAGAGCTCCTCTCCTTAGGTATCCATGGTTACGCCCACGCAGTTAGCTGCTAGTGATAGTAACTATGGATACCTAAGTTACTGTCCAGCTGTGGATGACTCAGTGTGCACAGACACACGGACACGTCCAGATTAGGTTTGTGGATTATTGTGTATGACAACCTCAGTTGTCAATTTACATGCATTTTCTTATTTGTTGGTTTTATTTATAAATTCAATTTTTGAATCACAGAATTCAACTTGATTAATTAATACTTGCAAAGTTTTTCAGATTTAACTACCGTATTTTGCGGATTATAAGACGCACCCCAAATTTTGAGGAAAAAAATAGGAAAAAAAACATTTTTTTTTAATAAAATGGTGGTGCTTCTTGTAATCCATGCATCTTATTACTTACCGGGGGTGCTGACTGTGGTGAAGCTGGATCCCAGAGTTTCTGCTGGAGGAGGCAAGAGTGGAGTGTTGTTTCAGACCGCAGGCTGGGATGAGGGGGTGTTCGGATGTGTGCTGCGGGTGTTCGGCGCTGATGGTGGTCGGCACTGTGGGGATTCTGCCAACATGTTGTGAAAGCCCAGAGCAGCAGTAGTTTCATGGTTTCCTATGCGGTAGACTCCAGGAAAATGGCTGCCGGGGTAGCACTGAGATCTCATCTCCCGAGATCTTGGTGCCGAGATCTCCATTTGTGCATGTGGCGCCCCTGGCAGCCATTTTCCAAGAGTCCACCGCATAGAAAACCATGAAACTGCAGGGGCTGTGCGCTTTCACAAGATGTCGGCAGAGGCCCCGCAGTGCCGAACACCTGCAGCGGCATGCCGCACATCTGAACACCCCCTCATCCCAGCCAGCGGCTTTCAGCAACGCTCCACACATGCCTCCTCCAGCAGCAACCCTGGGACCCCGCTCCACCGCAGCCGGTAAGGTATGTCTGCATTATAAGAAGCACCCCCATTTTCCCAAAAAATTTTTGGGAAAAAAGTGCATTTTATAATCCTAAAAATACGTTATATTTTAGGTATAATATTTTCCAATGGAGAACAATGGAAATCCCTGAGGAGATTCACGCTATCAACACTTCGAGACTTTGGAATGGGGAAGAAAAGTGTGGAAGCCAGAATTCAAGATGAATTAATGCCCCTTATAGAAAGTTTTAAATCACACAATGGTAAGATATATCATTCACATTTCTCTCATAGCTTTTATATACTCTAACTTCTTGTATATCAGTTTCTACAACAAGGGCTACAAAATTTATTTATTTTACTAATTTAATTAGTTAATTCTGAGTCGCCCGCCAGGGCTGTGGGGTACTCAGTACCGGGTCCGTTACCTAAAGGTATGTGTCACGGCAGCAGCATCCCGGTTTGTGGCCCTGGGGTTGTGGAAATAAGGAATGTTCGTGATGCCACCTGTGGTATTTGGTCAGGGATGACCAACGCTGCTTAAAGGGTGTCTTACCGAGTCACAAATGAAGAGGCGTTACGCCTTACTTACGGAGCGCTCACTAATATACTAATTAGGCATAGACAAGAGTCTTTTTCGGTAAAACAAGATTATAAAATTTATTAATTATGATAAAAAAAGATTTATATTGACCTTTGGCACAAGATTAGTTCAAAAGTTCTGACATGCAATGATCAACATCTTTATTATACAACTATATATATATATAGAGAGAGAGAGAGAGAGAGAGAGAGATAGTAAGCATCAATACATTACTGGATATTGAAGCATCACTTCTCCTGACGGGGGACCTCGACAGGGGGAGGAAAAATTCCGGCGTGCATCACAGACCAAAGTGCGTCCACTTGAAGAGTCTGGAAATGTCCCTACCCCCACCGAGGTGCTGTCCTGTTTTATACACTTAAAACTGGATCTAGTTTGATCATGCGTACTGGCATTTTTCTTATATAACTTATTATTGTACAAATCACGAGTTGTTATTGTGCAAATTCCATGCTTATCTTGTAATTCGCTCTGAGAATATTTTTTCTCATACTGCAAGCACGCTGCGCGTGCGTACTTAGTTGCTTATGCCACATCTCCTCATGCAATACGAATAGGTCACTCAGAAGGCACTTCCCCGCTTAAATTTTGTCTTTGTTTTACTCAGTTTATGGCAATAGATACATGAGATCACTATCTACACATACATTCAGACATTCTTGTCTCATTTGTATCACAAAGGGGTCCTCTGAGGTGATGTTATGGCAGCCAGATGGTATAACTTCCCACAGGTGAAGTAGGTCCCCGGGGCTCCCGGTGAATAGATGGAAGATGGTAAGTGGTGCAGTAATGAACGAAGGACACAGTTGTGCAGTCTTTTTACCTGGTTTACTGATTGTAGCAGGTAGCCACAGTCCAGGTCACCAGATCACAGGTACAGGCAGGTTCCAGCCAGTTTGGAAGCGAGCTCAGAGTCCAGCTTTATCAGGTGGAGTTAAAAGCCTTCCGTCTAGCGCTGTGTTGTTATAGTCCCTTACTGCCTATGGCTTTGTAGCAAGGTCCTCTCAGTTATCTCTGTTCTTTAATGTAGTGGGATACAAACCTGTATGACAGGTGACTCAAGCCTTTTTACAGGGTATCTATCATGACCCGGGCTCTATGTGTCACTGTGTCTCCTGGGTGTTAGGACGAACAGGCGTTATATAATCCAGCTGTCCCACCGGTTTCTGCTAGGTGGCTTAGAGTCCCACAAAAGCCTCGGTCTTCTGGCTACCGGTGTCTGCGCTTTGCCAGGGAAACAGTCTGCTTGCTGCTGTCCTCCCCCTGGTGTCCTCACATTTGCTTCACTCTCCGGCACGTTAGCTAAAAGCTGTTCTTCCTTCTGTATCTCGCTATCTAGGATCTACAGCACTTCAGGCTGTACGGCCCCTCACCCGTCCTTCTGCCTCAGACTGCTCCAGTCTGCTGTCTGGCACCAAGTGACTAAATCTTCCCAACTGCCTAGCAACTGCCTAGCAACTAACTCCTCCTCCCGACCAGAGAGAGCAGCTCCCCTGAAGTTGGGTGTAGAGCTCCCCCTTCTGGACTGAAGTCAAAATGGTGTTGTATGTGCTGATTACCTGTCAAAAAGGAATCCTCCATCACTTCCAAGCGTGATATCATTCTCCTCATGAGGAAAGCAATGCCACTGTGACAACCAGGACCCTGGGGCGTCACACTTCCACAGCGTTTTACAAACATTATTGGCACTGTCCCCATTGTGGCTCACAATCTAGAATCCCTATCAGTATGTCTTTGGAGTGAGGGAGGAAACCAGAGTACCCGGAGGAAACCCACACAAATACGGGGAGAACATACAAACTCCTTGCAAATGTTGTCCTTGGAGGGATTTGAACCCAGGACCCCAGTCCTGCAAGTACGCCACAAAGAGTGAAGTTTTTGCTCTATATTTGCATCACATTTTTCTGCACATAAAAACATCTGCAGCATTTAAACATATCATTAGGATTTCAATTGTTAATCTGGCTGTGGGTTTGCTTCAATCACTTGATAGTTTCATCGATCTACAGTCATTACTGAAGGTAGTTTTACATTGGGGTTACAAATGACCTTTTCGAGTCATTTTTTATGTTTTTTAGTTTTTTTTTTATTGATAATTTATTCTATTCTTTAATTTTTTGTTATTCTTCTAGGCAAACCATTCAATCCTCACATGTTGATAAACAGTGCAGTTTCCAACGTAATCTGCTCTATTATCTTTGGAAAAAGGTTTGAGTATGATGACCCAACGTTTGAAAAATTAATCAAAATGCTAGATGAAAATTCCAAACTGGTCGGTGCACCCGAAGTGCTGGTAAGAAAACCTTCAGATCTTATGTCTAACCTTTTTAGTGAATTCTCAGAAGATTAGTTTCATGTTAACCTTTAGAACTAATTGTAGTGCAATCAAGAGCTCGTTGGGTGAGAACTCATCTCTTGGTCATCCAATTCCCTCCAGTTGCTTAATTAATAAAATAAAAGGGCCCTATATAATGGATGATGATGTACAAACTTTGTTCCCTAAATGAGTCCTTACAATTTATGTACAATATCCGATTAGTATTCTGCTTCTCCTCTCTCTAATTCAATAGTTTACTGTACTGGAGTAAAACAGTCCTTCTCCCAAATACAGTGGGTATAAAATGAACATAATAGGGAATTTAGGAGAACTGACTGCTCTGCCCTAGGGTGTCGAGGTAATACTGATTGCAGTGTTCTATAGATTTATTACCATCTACACTACTCACAAACATTTAGGGATATTTGGCTTTTGAGTGAAATTTCAGGGTGATCCTAAAATGCACTCTTTTCAGGTGAACTTAATGTGACAGTCTCTAAACTGTTTGTTCTCTAACAAGGATCTTACTGACAAAATTCACAAAACAGGTGTTTGATCCATGAATTGCCCAAGAAATTTTGAGGTTCAATCAAAATTAGTATTTAAACAGTTTTCCTCATCATGCTGTTCACATTTTGACATCATGAGACCAAGAAGACACCTAACAATTGATCAACAGTACTTTGCCATTGTGAGGCTGCAAACAGGATGTTCTCAGAAGGAAGTGGCTACAGAGCTTAAAGTGTCACAGAGTGTCTTCAACAGGTTGCAAAAGAGATACAGAGAGACTGGAAGAGTCACAGAAAGGCAGAGAAGTGGTCGTCCTTTGGCCACAACTGGATGATGTATGCCACACAACTCCAGGCATATTTAAGGGAGGTGAGAGGCACCCAAGTGTCCCATCAGACCATTCAAAACCATTTACATCAACATAATCTGTGTGCTTGATGACCTGCAAGGGTACCTGATCACACCACCAGACACAGGCGTTATCGTCTTGAGTAAGCCATGGAGCATCTACGCTGGATGAGAGACCAGTGGGTGTCATTACTGTTCACTGATAAAACTCGACTCATGCTGAGCCGAAATTATGGCCGCCAACAACGTTGGGAGATGTCAAGAAGAATGCTATGCATCAGCCAATGTTGTCACCAGACAAGCCTTTGGTGATGGTAGTGTTACAGTGTGGGCACGTGTGCCTAATCAATACAGAAATGCCCTACACTTTGTGAATAGTACCGTTACAAGCCCCTATTACTTGAATAACTTAATTTTTCCATTCATTGTACCTCTGAATGAACGACACAGGCCTAATTTAATCTTCATGGACAACCATGTTCCAGTTCATCAAGGTCGCATCATTAGGAAACGGCTGCTGGAGACTGAGATACCTCAAAATGAGTGGCCTGCACTTTCTCCAGACCTGAATCCCATAGAAAACCTATAGGATCAGCTATGTCATTATTTAGTGGCTCGTAACTGTGTACCCCAGAACCTCAATGACCTGAGGGCTGCCCTTCAAGAAGAGTGGGATGGCATTCTTTAGCAGACAATAACTCGATTTGTGAACAACATGAGACATTGTTGTCAAGCTGTAATTAATGCTCAAAGCCGCCTGACAAATTATTGAGACGTTAACATTTTTTTTTGGGGGGGTGTATACTTACTACTGTTGTTGGCTTTTGTGTCAGAAAATTGTTTGAAATGAGGACATGACTAGTGTTGAGCATTCCGATACCGCAAGTATCGGGTATCGGCCGATATTTGCGGTATCGGAATTCCGATACTGAGTTCTGATATTTTTGCGATATCGGGAATCGGTATTGGGATGAAGATTGATGTGTAAAATAAAGAATAAAAATTAAAAATATTGATATACTTACCCTCGGACGCACCCTGGTTGTAACCGCTGCAACCGCCATGCTTCTGTTCCTAAGAATGAGCGCGTGAAGGACCTTCGATGACTTCGCAGCTTGTGATTGGTCACATGAGCGGTCACATGAGCGGTCATGCGACCAATCACAAGCCGCGACGTCATCGAAGGTCCTTTACGCGCTTATTCTTAGGAAGGGAATCATGGCGGTTGCAGCGGTTACAACCAGGGCGCGTCCGAGGGTAAGTATATCAATATTTTTTATTTTTATTCTTTATTTTACACATGAATATGGATCCCAGGGCCTGAAGGAGAGTTTCCTCTCCTTCAGACCCTGGGAACCATAGAGGATACCTTCCGATATTTGTGTCACATTGACTTGTACTGGTATCGGATATCGGTATCGGCGATATCCGATATTTTTCGGATATCGGCCGAAACCATCCGATACCGATACTTTCAAATATCGGACGGTATCACTCAACACTAGACATGACCATTGCAAGCTTCTACTTAACCCCTTTCCGACATCGGGCGTAATTGTACACCGATGTCAGACTCCCTCACTTTGATGTGGGTGGTGTAAGATTGCTCTCACTAAGTGTATTGGGGGACACTCGCTTGGCACGGGATTAACGTAGTCAGACACAATTTTTCCAAACAAACAGTCCATACGGTTTATTAAATTGTCATAAACCGGGTTATGCACAGTCCATATTATACATTCCATAGAACACAATAGACACCAACTGGTGATATTAACTTGCAGCTTTATATTGCACACTTCATATACGGCTTGAACTCACGGACACTAAACATGCTGGACCTCTCACTTCGTCCAGTTACCATGGGTGTCCATACGCCGTACAGTTCACCAATGTCCCAAGTCACATACAGCGCATATGACACTGGGTCGCGGTCTCTAAACACGCCGAACCTCACTCCGTTCAGTCACCATGGGAGACCACACAGTTCATAGAGCATTACAAGCACCAACAGTCTGTATAGGTACCTGATGGGAGCTCCTGCTCCACCTGCTGACTCCCTGTCAGTCCACTCCTCCGGGAAAGCTGCCTCACAGGGATCACAAACTTGCCTGGGCGGCATATCTTAGTCAGACCAGACCCACCGAAGGACAGTAGCTTCCCCACATGAACCGCACATGTGACCTGTCCAGGTGCTATGCAGGACCTCGTCCAACACCCCAGGCCACCCGCAAGTCCAAAGCCCCACCATGTGCTCTTCAGAACTCCTACTCCCAGGAAATCCAACACACCAGGCTCACCAGGTCCAAAGCCCCACCATGTGCTATTCAGGACTCCTACTCCCAGGAAATCCAACACAGGTGGTTCAGTGTGCTGTTCAGGGATCCGGTCCTACTCCCAGGACCTCCCAACACACAGGCTCTCCAGGACCTTCCACTGGACCCACACCCTGGTCACATAATATATCCTTAACCATTCCCCTGGGTGGGAGTGTGGATGTGTGGCTAGTTTGTCCTGCCCATCTCACACAATTAGCCTAGTATGTCTCCCTTACATCTACACCATACATATACACTCTTGAGGGACTACAGGACCCTGAACAACAACATTGCATCAGACTTACTACGCAGACTCCCTCTGCGACACATATCGGCCATTCACAACACAGCCAGTCACTGTTTCACCACAATTATCACAATAGATATGTCTCCATGCACATACCAAGAAGCACTCACAGCGCCCTCTAGCTGTCACAGGGGTCACTGCATCACAGTGGTGAGCCTACATCTCTCTTATCACATGTCAGCTGTTTTGAACAGCTTACATGTGGTCGGGACAGCCGCAAGTGGGACAGCCACAGGTGGATCGCAATGGCTAACAACCCGTTAAATGCTGCTGTCAAACTCTGACAGCGGCATTTAACATGTGCTTCCGGCAATCGTGACGGAAATCCGCTCGTCAGTGACACCCACCCATACGCCCATAGCAAGTGAGGTATTCTGCTACATACAGGTGATCTGATCATCGCCTGCATGTAGCAGTACTGATCGGGTTATGGCAGCTTCTAGTCTCCTATGGAGACTATTGAAGCATGCCAAAAGTGAAAAAAAGATGTTTTTAAAAATAAAAAAAAATTTCAGATCACCCCCTTTTCACCCCATTCGAAACAATAAAAAAAATCAAACATACACATATTTGGTATCGCCGGGTTCAGAATAGCCTGATCTATCAATAATAAATAGGGATTTCCCTGATCGTTAAAAGGCGTAGCCAGAAAAAAGTAAAAACGCCAGAATTACGTCTTTTTGGTCGCTGCAACATTGCATTGAAATGCAATAACGGGCGGTCAAAAGAATGTATCTGCACCAATGTTGGATTGTTAAAAAACGTAAGCTGGGCACACAAAAAACAAGCCCTCCCCCAACCCCAGATCACGGAAAATGGAGACGCTACAGGTATCAGAAAATGGCGCAATTTTTTTTTAACATAGTTTGGCATTTTTTATCACCACTGAGATAAAACGTTAGATTTACATACGAATCTAGAGATGTTTGGGGTGTATGTACTCATAATGACCTGAAGAATTAAAATAGCAAGTCAGATTTAGCATTCATTGAACCTAGCAAAAAAGCAAAACAAAAAACATGTGTGGGATTGACCTTTTTTTGCAATGTCACCGCACTTGGAATTTTTTTTCCCATTTTTGAGTACACGACATGGTAAAAGCAATGGTGTTGTTCAAATATACAACTTGTCCCACAAAAAAACAAGCCCTCACATGGCCATTTTAACCAAAAAATAAAAAAGTTATGGCTCTGGGGAGAAGGGGAGCAAAAAAATGAAAATGCAAACTCCAAAATTCCTCTAGTCGCTAAGGGGGTAGAGGTGGTTTCCCATGAACAAAGTACTTCTTAATCATTAGATCTTGGAATAATAATAATTTTTGCAATTGGATGTGTTAAATAAAATGTTCCTGTGCTGAGATAATCTTATAAATGTGCCCCTGCTGTGTACTGTGTAATGGCTGTGTCTGACCATACAGGAACATTGTCTGATCATACTACAGCTCCTGGGCAGGGGAGGAAGCAAAAGAGAGGATACAGTCACTGTAGTGTGAACTTTTACGGTTTCCATATATTTCACCTGAAGGGCAAATATCCCTAACTTTCTGTGAATAGTGTACACTCTTCTTTATATAATGAATATGAGGTATCGTCTCATAGCTGTTCTTCATATTTCATGTCAATGAATCTTTTTAGTATTCTTAGTGATATATATGCTACAGAGCACCTTATATTGCACAGATACGTTACTAGGTAGGAATGTAGAGGTTTTAATCAGTTAAAGGAAATGCATATGTAATCAGCTTTGTATAGAGGTGTTATCGGTCATTATAATCCTGCCTCTGATGATATGGAGTCTGCTGCAAACTGTTCCTGAAAGCACAGGAAGTACACATCTAAAAAAGCCCCAGTGGCCAGTGTGAAAATTGCAAGATTACTATTTTTTTTTTTAAATAAAGATCATAACCCCTTTCTGACATCAGACGTACTATCCCGTCGAGGTGACCTGGGCCCGTATGACCATCGACAGGATAGTACGTCATATGCGATCAGCCACACTCACCTGGGAGTGCAGCCGATCACAGTCGGGTGTCAGCTGATTATCACAGCTGACATCCAGCACTATGTGCCAAGAGCGGTGACGGACCGCTGTTGCCAATTTACCCCCTGGAACACTGCGATCAAACAAGACTGCAGCATTCCGGTGGCATAGTGAAGCATTGCGCAGGGAGGAGGCTCCCTGCGTGCTTCCTTGAGACCCTCAGAACAACGCGATATGATTGCTTTGTTTCGAGGGTCTCCTCCTGTCTCCTCCCTGCAGGCCCCCGGATCCAAGATGGCTGCGGGGTCCTTCCGGGTCCTGCAGGGAGGTGGCTTCTCAGTGCCTGCTGAGAGCAGGTATCGGCAAGCCTCCTGCAGTGCCTGTCAAATCACTGATCTGACACAGTGCACTGCAAAGTGTCAGATCAGCGATCTGGCATGATATAGTGATGTTCCACTCTGGGACAAAGTAAAAAAGATTTAATAAAAAAGATATTATACTGTGTAAAATTATATTTTTTTAAAGATTCCTAAATAAACAAAAAAATAAATAAATATTGTTCCAATAAATACTATACATTTCTTTATGCAAATAAAAAACAGCAATAAAAGTACATATATTTGGTATCCCCACGACTGTAACGACCTAACCTATAAAACTGTCCCACTAGTCAACCCCTTCAGTGAAAACCGTAAAAAAAACAAAGCAAAAAACAACGCTTTATCATCATACCGCCGAACAAAAAGTGGAATAACACGCAATCAAAAAGACAGATATAAATAAACATGGTACTGCTGAAAACATCATCTTGTCCCATAAAAAACGAGCCACCATACAGCATCATCAGCAAAAAAATAAAAAAGTTATAGCACTCAGAAAAAAGTGATGCAAAAGCTTATTTTTTATATAAAATAGTTTTTGTTGTACAAAAGCGCCAAAGCATAAAAAATGATATAAATGAGGTATCGCTGTAATCGTACTGACCCGAAGAATAAAACTGCCTTATAAATTTTACCACACGCGGAACGGTATAAACGCCCCACCCAAAAGAAATTCACGAATTTCTGGTTTTTGTTCATTCAGCCTTCCAAATGTCGTAACAAAAGCGATCAAAAAATGTCATGTGCACAAAAATGGTACCAATAAAAATGTCAACTCGTCCCACAAACAACAAGACCTCACTTGACTCTGTGGGCCAAAATATGGAAAAATTATAGCTCAAAAAATGTGGTGATGCAAAAACTATTTTTTGCAATAAAAAGCGTCTTTTAGTGTGTGACAGCTGCCAATCATAAAAACCCGATATAATAACCCGCTATAAATAGTAAATCAAACCCCTCTTCATCACCCCCTTAGTTAGGGGAAAATAATAAAATAAAAAAATGTATTTATTTCTGTTTTCCCATTAGGGTTAGGGTTGGGGCAAAAATTAGGGTTGGGGCTAAAGTAAGGGTTAGGATTGGGGCTAAAGTTAGGGTTGGGGCTAGAGTCGGGCTTAGGGTTTGGATTACGTTTACGGCTGAGATTAGGGTTAGGAGTGTGTCAGGTTTTGGGGTGTGGTTAGAGTTATGGTTGGGATTAGGGTTAAGGGTGTGTTGGGTTAGGGGTGTGGTTAGGGTTGGGATTAGGGTTAGGGGTGTTGGGGTTAGGGGTGTGTTGGGGTTAGGGTTGTGGTTAGGGTTGGGATTAGGGTTAGGGATGTGTTCAGGTTAGGGGTGTGGTTATGGTTAGGGTTGGGATTAGGGTCAGTGGTGTGTTGGGGTTTGGGGTTGAAGTTAGACTTGGGGGATTTCCACTGTTTAGGCACATCACGGTCTCTCCAAGTGTGACATGGTGTCCAATTTCAATTCCAGCCAATTGTGCATTGATAAAGTAAAACAGTGCTCCTTCCCTTCCGTGCTCTCCCGTGCGCCCAAACAGTGGTTTACCCCCACATATGGGGTATCAGCGTACTCAGGACAAATTGGAAAACAACTTTTACAGTCCAATTTCTCTTGTTACCCTTGGGAAAATAAAAATTTGGGGGCTAAAAAATCATTTTTGTGGGAAAAAAAGATTTTTTATTATTACGGCACTGCGTTATAAACTTTAGTGAAACACTTGGGGGTTCAAAGTTTTCACAACACATGTAGATAAGTTCCTTTGGGGGGTCTAGCTTCCAATATGCAGTCACTTGTGGGGGTTTCTACTGTTTAAGTATATCAGGGACTCTGCAAACACAACGAAACGCCCTCAGACCATTCCATCAAAGTCTGCATTCCAAATCGGCACTCCTTCCCTTCCGAGCTCTGCCATGCACCCAAACGGTGGTTCCCCCCACATATGGGGTATCAGCATACTCAGCACAAATTGCACAACAATTTTTGGGGTCCAACTTCTCCTGTTACCCTTAGAAAAAAAAATTGGGGGCAAAAAGATCATTTTTGTGAAAAAAATATGATTTTTTTATTTTTACTGCTCTACATTATAAACTTCGGTGAAGCACTTGGGGGTTCAAAGTGCTCACCACACATCTAGATAAGTTCCTTAGGGGGTCTACATTCCAAAATGGTGTCATTTGTGGGGGTTTCCACTGTTTAGGCACATCAGGGGCTCTCCAAATGTGACATGGGGTTCGATTTCAATTCCAGCCAATTTTGCACTGAAAAGTCAAATGGCGCTACTTCCCTTCCAAACTCTGCCATGCCCCCAAACAGTGATTTACCCCCACATACCCCCACGTACTCAGGACAAATTGTACAACAACTTTTGTGGTTTCAATTTCTCGTGTTACCCTTGGTAAAATAAAACAAATGGGATCTAAATAAATTTTATGTGAAAAAAAGTTAAATGTTAATTTTTTAAAAAATTCCAAAAATTCCTGTGAAGCACCTGAAGAGTTAATAAACTTGTTGAATGTGGTTTTGAGCACCTTAAGGGGTGCAGTTTTTAGAATGGTGTCACTTTTGGGTATTTTCTATCACATAGACCCCTCAAAGTGACTTCAAATGTAATGTGGTCCCTTAAAAAAAATGGTGTTGTAAAAATGAGAAATTGCTGGTCAACTTTTAACCCTTACAACTCCCTAACAAAAACAAATTTTGGTTCCAAAATTGTGCTGATGTAAAGTAGACATGTGGGAAATGTTACTTATTAAGTATTTTGTGTGACATATCGCTGTGATTTAATTGCATAAAAATTCAAAGTTGGAAAATTGCAAAATTTTCAAAATTTTCGCCAAATTTCCGTTTTTTTCACAAATAAACTCAGGTAATATCAAAGAAATTTTTTGCCACTACCATGAAGTACAATATGTCACAAGAAAACATTGTCAGAATCACCGGGATCCATTGAAGCGTTCCAGAGTTATAACCTCATAAAGGGACAGTGGTCAGAATTGAAAAAAATTGACCCGGTCATTAACGTGCAAACCACCCTCGGGGGTAAAGGGGTTAACAGTAAAAAGAAAAAAAATACAGTATATGTAAACCTGGTCATTTTCCGATGATAGCTTCCCTATAAGTGAACTACTTTTATTTGAAAAACTAGACACAGTTAAAGCATTACACCTTCATGAAAATAGAGATCCTTTTTCTAATCCTAGGTAATACCTATATTTAATTGATTGATGTTTTTTGTTTTTTTATTTGCTTGGCTTTTTTTGCAGATAGAACACATACCTATCATAGTATATGGCCTTTTCACATACACAAATTCATGTCCGATTTTGATCCATTTTGCGCATTAAACTCATCCATTTCACTCAGTTTGTTCAGAGTCTGTTTTTCACTGACTGCTGCTAGCAGAAGCTGAGGAAACCTCAATCCGTTTTTTTATCATATGAGAAATATGGATGACACCCATGAATGGTAAAAAAACATTCACATGGACCAAAAATGGATACAAATTGGAACCACTACATTGATAAAAGTTGTGCAGAAAAAAAACTGAAGGGGCCTAAGTCAGAGAACACACTTGGCCGGATTCTAACGTAGGCTCCTATCGATGTAATGTGGAGCGCCACTGACTGGCCGAGCTGCTCCCAATATACACCATTATTGTTCTGGTCTGTACTTTTTGCTACAAGAAAATCTAAAGAGGAATTGTTGATTTCCACAGCTGTATAATTATTATCCCTTCCTCGGATCACTCCTTGGCCTACATAAGAAAGTAATACAGAACAATCAAGATGTGAGGAATTTTATTTCCCAGTGTTCGACAAATCGACGATTGGATTTAGATGCAAATGACGTCACAGGATACATCGATGCATTTCTTCTGAAGCAGGAACAGGTGCGTTAATGGTGCATATGCTACCTTAATTTTCCTTTATGTGCTCAAAAGGGCTGTGATATCAATTATTCTGGGAACATCTGAGGATTTTACTATATACTTGGTTGGTTTTAGGTGACGTGTGACCCTGTAGTTGAAAGTAAAAGTGAGACAGCAAATGCTGAACTATTATACCAACAACACAATCATATTCAGAAATAATCACGAAGAAATTAATAATATAATAATAATAATAATTTTTATTTATATAGCGCCAACATATTCCGCAGCGCTTTACAAATTATAGAGGGGACTTGTACAGACAATAGACATTACAGCATAACAGAAATACAGTTCAAAACAGATACCAGGAGGAATGAGGGCCCTGCTCGCAAGCTTACAGACTATGAGGAAAAGGGGAGACACGAGAGGTGGATGGTAACAATTGCTTTTGTTATTCGGACCAGCTATAGTGTAAGGCTCAGGTGTGCATGTAAAGCTGCATGAACCAGTTAACTGCCTAAGTATGTAGCAGTGTAGACACAGAGGGCTATTAACTGCATAAAGTGAATGAGAACATGATGCGAGGGACCTGGTTTTTTTTTATTTTTTTTATATAAATAGGCCACACAGGGATCGTTAGGTTAATGCATTGAGGCGGTAGGCCAGTCTGAACAAGTGAGTTTTTAGGGTACGCTTAAAACTGTGGGGATTGGGGATTAATCGTATTAACCTAGGTAGTGCATTCCAAAGAATCGGCGCAGCACGTGTAAAGTCTTGGAGACGGGAGTGGGAGGTTCTGATTATTGAGGATGCTAACCTGAGGTCATTAGCGGAGCGGAGGGCACGGGTAGGGTGGTAGACTGAGACCAGAGAGGAGATGTATGGTGGTGCAGAGCCATGGAGAGCTTTGTGGATGAGGGTAGTAGTTTTGTACTGGATTCTGGAGTGGATGGGTAGCCAGTGTAATGACTGGCACAAGGTAGAGGCATCGGTGTATCGGTTGGTGAGGAATATGATCCTGGCAGCAGCATTCAGGACAGATTGGAGCGGGGACAGTTTGGTAAGAGGGAGGCCGATTAGTAGAGAGTTACAATAGTCCAGACAAGAATGAATAAGTGAAACAGTAAGAGTTTTTGCAGAGTCGAAAGTAAGAAAAGGGCGAATTCTAGAAATGTTTTTGAGATGCAGATAAGAAGAGCGAGCCAGTGATCGGATGTGGGGGGTGAATGAAAGCTCGGAATCAAGTATGACCCCAAGGCAGCGGGCATGTTGATTTGGAGTAATGGTGGAACCGCACACGGAGATGGCAATGTCAGGCAAAGGTAGGTTAGTAGAGGGAGAGAACACGAGGAGTTCAGTTTTTGACAGGTTTAGTTTCAGATAGAGGGAGGACATGATGTTAGAGACAGCAGTAAGACAATCACTGGTGTTTTCTAAAAAGGTCGGCGTGACAACAGGAGAAGAGGTGTATAATTGGGTGTCGTCAGCATAGAGATGGTACTGGAAACCAAATCTACTGATTGTTTGTCCAATAGGGGCAGTATACAACGAGAAGAGGAGGGGGCCTAGGACTGATCCTTGAGGAACCCCAACAGTAAGGGGAAGGTGAGAGGAGGAGGAACCAGCAAAACATACAGTGAAGGATCGGTCAGAGAGATAGGAGGAGAACCAGGAGAGAACGGTGTCCTTGAGGCCGATGGAGCGGAGCATAGTGAGGAGGAGCTGGTGATCCACAGTATCGAATGCTGCAGAGAGATCCAAGAGAATTAGCATGGAGTAGTGACCATTAGATTTAGCTGTTAGTAGGTCATTAGAGACTTTAGTGAGGGCAGTTTCAGTAGAGTGTAAAGAGCGGAAGCCAGATTGAAGAGGGTCGAGAAGAGAGTTATCTGAGAGATAGCGGGTAAGACGGGAGTGGACCAGGCGTTCGAGGAGTTTAGAGATGAAGGGAAGATTAGAGACAGGTCTATAATTAGCGGCACAGTTTTGATCGAGGGATGGTTTTTTAAGTAATGGATGTATGATGGCATGCTTAAATGAGGAGGGAAAAATACCGGAAGTGAGGGAAAGGTTGAATATTTTTGTTAGGTAAGAGGTGACAGCCGGGGAAAGGGACTGGAAGAGATGTGACGGAATGGGGTCACTGGTGCAAGTGGTCGGGCGAGAAGATGCAAGGAGCCTGCTTACTTCTTCTTCTGTAACTGCTTCAAAGTCAGAGAGTGAACTAGATGCAGTGGGGGAGGGAGGACAGTGCATGGTATGAAGAGATTGGGAGATGATTTCCTGTCGAATGTGGTCAATTTTTTCTTTGAAGTAATTGGCCAGATCGTCAGCATGGAGATCCGTGGTTGGAGTCTACATAGCCAATAAGATTAGATCAAAGTTTATTTTACAAAAATCAACCCCAATACATATCAGATTACCATACATATACAATGGTACAATATATGGGTTTAAAGAATCAATAGATGATTAGATCCACAGGTGTGAAAACTGAGGCCGAAGAAAGGTCAGGACAATCAAAGAGAAGCGGAGAACTGAAAGTGCACTGATACACCCACTGGTGTGTTTGCAAACCTAATTTGCATATACCATATATACTCGAATATAAGCTGAGGTTTCCAACCTATTTTTAGGCTGAAAGTGCTCCTCTCAGCTTATACTCGAGTCATTGTCCCAGGGGTCGGCGGGGGAGGGGGAGTGGCAGGAATGGTGGCTGTCACATCATACTCACCCCCACCTGATGCGTCTCTGCATGTCACTGCTTCTCAGATGGTTTCTGGTGCCTGCAGCTCTTCCTGGGTTCAGCAGTCACGTGGTATCGCTCATTAAAGTAATGAATATGGACGCACCTCCACTCTCTATTCATTACTTTAATGAGCGGTACCATGTGACCGCTGAACACAGGAACAAGCCACCAGCGCATCTCGGAGACCATCGGAGAAGCAGGGACATGCAGAGACGCATCAGGTGGGGGTGAGTATGATGGGGAGGGTGAACTATACGATATTCACCTGTCCCCGTTCCACCACTGCCCTGAGTCTTCCGCGTCCTCTGGCTGTGACTTTCAGGTCAGAGGGTGCGATGACATGTTTACTGTGCACCCTCTGCCTGAACTGTCACTGTAGAGAGCCAGAAGACACAGCGGCGGTGGAATGGGGACAGGTGAATATCGCTAGTTATGGGGGCCTGAGCCAGCGGCGACTCCGACACCTGTACCCCATAGTGCGCCAATGTCCCCGCCTGCTCAGGACACTGGCACTCGGCGCCCAGCGATGAGAGATGAGGATGTAATTTTTTTTTTCAATCGCAGCAGCATATGGGGCATATTATTCTATGGAGCATCTTATGGGGCCATCAACCTTTATGGAGCAGCATATGGGGCATATTATGCTATGGAGCATATTATGGGGCCATCAACCTTTATGGAGCAGCATATGGGGCATATTATGCTATGAAGCATCTTATGGGGCCATCAACCATTATGGAGCATTATAAGGCGCATATTATTTTATGGGGCCATCATTAACTTTTTTGCAGCATTATATGGGGCATATTTTTGTATGCAGCATCTGATGGGACCCATCATGAACTGTATGGAGCATTATATGGGGCTCCTGATTCAATATCGATATTAAAAAACACTTAACCTACTGATGTCTGAATCAGTTTTACTTTTATTGCCATCTATTTTTATTTTTGAAATTTACCAGTAGCTGCTGCATTTCCCACCCTAGGCTTATACTCGAGTCAATTAGTTTTCCCAGTTTTTGTGACAAAATTAGGGGTCTCAGCTTATACTCGGATCGGCTTATACTCGAGTATATATGGTAATTAAAACATGAATTTTGGCAAAACAGGGCACCAGATAATAACAGAGTAGGTAAAGTTGGAAATGTGTTTCCTTGCCCTGTCCTCCAATGCTTCAGGTATTAAAGTCATATTCTTAGTGAAACGTTCACATTAATTTTAATTTTATGAATGACTGGATGCCTGTGATTATACCATACACAATAATAGAAACATCCAGCAAACAGTTAATCTGGATGGTAACTTGTACGTTTAAAAATTATGTGTAAATCAGTAACTTTAGTTACTCAGTATTTGTTGTTTATGTCGTATTTGCAGTTTTTATTTTTTATCTCTGATCTATTATGCTAGAGCCATAATTTATGACTACTGCCAAGGAGAGTCTAAAATCCAGCACCAACCTTGAAAGGAACATGGCGCTACTTTGTCATTCCCCTTTCTTGGCTCTGGTAGCTCTTTGGTTTTGATTGACCTCAAAGGATCAGCAGAGTCCATGTTGGGGTGAAATTAGGTCACAGTCACCTGCTGCTGAACTGCTTTGCTGACAGCCCTTTTAACAGCTCCCACAATCTATTCTCCTAATGAGTCATCTCTTCTTTAAAAACCCAGGTAAAATGACACGGTCTTTGCCCTTCCCTTTTTGTGGACTCCTCCTCTGCAGGGTCCTAGAACTGACTGACTTTTCTACAGTTTCTGCTATGTCACCTTTTTCCTCCGTTTCAAAGGGGGACTAAGTCACTACAGACTGGGCACTGGCTGCTACCTTCAGCTGCAACTGTGCTACCAAAATTGTGATGACTATACATTTTTATTGAGTAAGGCACAGGATCTACAAGATATATCAAATCAGGCGTTCTTTGAATATAAAGCAATTCACATAATGGTTACAGCCTCTTTATGAGGCTGCAATCTTGGTAGCTACACACAGTATTGAGGCACAGAGGTTGTTGGTTACATATCCCCTGATCAATGTTTATGCAGGAGCATGTTGATATATCTTCTGTTTTGATGCACTTATTTGTCAAATATTGCCTGATTTAATAACATCACAAGTTTCCTGTGACGCTGAATCACTTCTCACTTCCAAGCCACGTAACAGGATAATCAAGGAGTCCGAAGTCAAAACCCAGGAAGGTACATCATAAACAGAAGTAAAAGACAGAACAAGGTCCAAGGTCAGGCTACGAAAGATCTACAAACAGAACTCAAGGCACAGAGAGACAAATCACACTTAGCTGAATGTACGTCTGGCAGGGGTCTAGGAGTAACAGCCCAGTTAGACAGCCTGGCCATCCCCTTCGATAATGAACACCTGGAGACAGCCAGCGCCTCCCAGTCTCAGATTGGATGGTCAAGCTGTCAAACAGCACAAAAACAGCTCAGCACGCCCCTATACCAGACAGGATAATCGAGTTGTCAATCAAAGTACTGACAGGTGATAACAAGGGGAATATTTGTGTTATGTAATTTTAGGAAACAACAAAAGCTCAGACATATTTTACTGAAGGTAATCTACTTGGTTCTGTCCTGGATCTCTTCGCTGCTGGAACTGAAACTACATCTACAACAGTCCGCTGGGGAATTTTATTGATGACGAAGTATCCGGAGATTCAAAGTAATTCTTGATATATTTTTAAAAGTTATGTAAGACTGTAGGTGAATAACTACAGTCTCAAAAGACCACCAAATCACATCTTTCTGAAGGCTAAGCACTTTACCCAGATTTTCTGTTATTTCTTCACTTTTGTATCATATTTCATATCTACTATATAATTGTCTAAGGGTCACTTCCGTCTTTCTGTCTGTCCTTCTGTCACGGTTATTCATTCGCTGATTGGTCTCGCCAGCTGCCTGTCATGGCTGCCGCGACCAATCAGCGACGGGCACAGTACGGAAGAAAATGGCCGCTACTTACTCCCCGCAGTCAGTGCCTGTCGCCCGCATACTCCCCTCCGGTCACCGTTCACACAGGGTTTATGCCAGCGGTAGCGGACCGCATTATGCCGCGGGTAACGCACTCCGTTACCGCCTCTATTAACCCTGTGTGTCCCCAACTTTTTACTATTGACGCTGCCTATGCGGCACCAATAGTAAAAAATGTAATGTTAAAAATAATAATAAAAAAAAACCTGCTATACTCACCCTCCGTAGGTTGCTCACGCCGGCCGCCATCTTCCGTTGCAGGTTCCGGTGGCAAAGATGGTATGGGAGCAGGACCTGCCATGACGTCACGGTCATGTGACCGCGACGTCATCACAGGCCCTGCGCGCCTGTGCTAGACAGACCTGCCATGACGTCACGGTCATGTGACCGCGACGTCATCACAGGTCCTGCGCTCATACCAACCCTGGGACCAGAAGCTGCCCTGGACTACAAGGGGCCCTCGGAAAGGTGAGTATATGTTTATTTTTTAATTTTTTTACCTATGACAAACCTGGCTGGGCAATATACTACGTGACTGGCCAATATACTACGTGGCTCTGTGCTGTATACTACTTCACTGTGCAATATACTATGTGGCTCAGTACTGTATACTACGTGACTGGCCAATATACTACGTGGCTCTGTGCTGTATACTACGTCACTGGGCAATATACTACGTGGCTCTGTGCTGTATACTACGTCACTGGGCAATATACTACGTGGCTGCGCAATATACTACGTCACTAGGCAATATACTACGTAACTGGGCATTATACTACGTAACTGGGCAATATACTACGTCACTGGGCAATATACTACGTGGTTGGGCAATATACTACGTGACTGGGCAATATACTACGTCACTGGGCAATATACTACGTGGCTGCGCAATATACTACATCACTGGGCAATATACTACGTGGCTCTGTGCTGTATACTACGTCACTGGGCAATATACTGCGTCACTGGGCAATATACTATGTGGCTGCGCAATACACTACGTCACTAGGCAATATACTACGTAACTGGGCATTATACTACGTAACTGGGCAATATACTATGTCACTGGGCAATACACTACGTGGTTGGGCAATATACTACGTGACTGGGCAATATACTACATCTCTGGGCAATATACTACGTGGTTGGGCAATATACTACGTCACTGGGCAATATACTACGTAGCTGGGCAATATACTATGTGTCTGGCAATATACTACGTCACTGGGCAATATACTACGTGTCTGGGCAATATACTACGTGGCAGGACAATATACTACGTGACTGTGCAATATACTACGTGGCTGGGCAATATACTACATGGCTAGGCAATATACTACGTGGCTGGACAATATACTACGTGACTGGGCAATATACTATATGGCTGGACAATATACTATGTGACTGTGCAATATACTACGTCACTGGGCAATATACTACGTGGCAGGACAATATACTACGTGACTGTGCAATATACTACGTGGCTGGGCAATATACTACATGGCTAGGCAATATACTACGTGGCTGGACAATATACTACGTGACTGGGCAATATACTATATGGCTGGACAATATACTATGTGACTGTGCAATATACTATGTCACTGGGCAATATACTACGTGGTTGGGCAATATACTACGTGACTGGGCAATATACTACGTCACTGGGCAATATACTACGTGGCTGCGCAATATACTACATCACTGGGCAATATACTACGTGGCTCTGTGCTGTATACTACGTCACTGGGCAATATACTGCGTCACTGGGCAATATACTATGTGGCTGGGCAATATACTACGTCACTAGGCAATATACTACGTAACTGGGCATTATACTATGTAACTGGGCAATATACTACGTCACTGGGCAATATACTACGTGGTTGGGCAATATACTACGTGACTGGGCAATATACTACATCTCTGGGCAATATACTACGTGGTTGGGCAATATACTACGTCACTGGGCAATATACTACGTAGCTGGGCAATATACTATGTGTCTGGCAATATACTACGTCACTGGGCAATATACTACGTGTCTGGGCAATATACTACGTGGCAGGACAATATACTACGTGACTGTGCAATATACTACGTGGCTGGGCAATATACTACAAGGCTAGGCAATATACTACGTGGCTGGACAATATACTACGTGACTGGGCAATATACTATATGGCTGGACAATATACTATGTGACTGTGCAATATACTACGTCACTGGGCAATATACTACGTGGTTGGGCAATATACTACGTGACTGGGCAATATACTACGTCACTGGGCAATATACTACGTGTCTGGGCAATATAATGCATCACTGGGCAATATACTACGTGGCTGAACAATATACTATGTGACTGTGCAATATACTACGTGGCTGGGCAATATACTACATGGCTGGGCAATATACTACGTGGCTGGACAATATACTACGTGACTGTGCAATATACTATGTGGCTGGGCAATATACTACGTGGCTGGGCAGTATACTATGTGGCTGGGCAATATACTACGTGGCTGGGCAATATACTACGTGGACATGCATATTCTAGAATACCCGATGCGTTAGCATCGGGCCACCATCTAGTACTGTATAATGGCCGTCTTTTTGATGACCAATCCCTTTAGATGTCAATTTTTAAATGCAATTTTACTATTTGTAAAAACAAATCAATTAAGTTGAATTAATTCTAGTATATATTTTTTGCATGTCTTATATTTTCTAATGTTCTAGCATGATGCTGCCACCCACCCTAGACAGGGACATGTGATTTTTGACAGAGTGTGACATGTTGATTTCAATGAAAATACCTTTTTTAAGATCTTATTAAAATCCACATTTTAGTCTCTTCAAGCTTTAGAACTTTGTTATATGAAGGAGTATACAGGAAATTCTTGATGTAATCTCTAGCAGTCCAAAAGAGAATGAACGGAGCTGCAGTGCCCATGCTTGATCTGCACTCCATTTAAAGATAACCTGTCATGTTCCCAAATGCTATTAACCTGCAGATATAGGGTTAAACTGCAGGTTAATAGTAAAGCTGCCTGGCTACTGCACTGAAAGTTCGGCTATTGGGAGGAAATTAACTTTATTCCTTCATCGGCATCCTCTGGCTTTCAGTCATAGTGGTGCATCTGGTGTGGCTTCAATCACCGGTCAGTACATAGTGAGCGTCAGCTATATCCACGCCCTAGCACTGACCACTGACTTACGGCCCATACAAATCATACCAAAAACCTATAATATATTAATTAAATGCATTAGTATTGTTGTGCAAGTATAAAATGTAATAAAATATGTTTTCTTTTGCTTTATAGAAAAGGTACAGGAGGAAATCAAAACACATATTAAACTTGGACAGCTGCCGACAGTTGAAGATCGGAAGAAAATGCCTTATACTGATGCAGTAATACATGAAATACAAAGGTTTGGAAATATTGTCCCATTGAACCTGTCACACTCAACTCCAACTGATGTGTATTTGCGGGGTTACCTGATTCCAAAAGTGAGTTTTGTAAAAAAAAAAAAAAATGTTGTTATGCTCAAATACTGTAAGTGTTTACCTATTAGTAAAAGGGACCGCTATGGGGTCCACAGTCATCCAAATAATCTAACATTTTTTAAATGTATATGATAAAAAAGATATTTGGTGATTTGTTGTTCACAGGGTACAGAGGTTATTCCACTCCTGACATCAGTTCTCTACGACAAAACTCAATGGAAAACTCCATATGATTTCAATCCTAATCACTTCTTGGATGAAAATGGTAAATTTGTCCGACATGATGCATTTATGGCATTCTCAGCAGGTAAGTAATGAGGAGTATTAAGATGAAAAATGAAATCATCTTACATGTCACTTAATTGACAAAACATTACCTAACAAAATAACTATTTTTTAACAAGGAGCAATATATATGTTTTCTAAATCTCATATTTTTTCCTCCAAAAAAGTAAAAAAAATGTTCTATGGTCTTATTAAGATGCTCAGAATATGTATAAGCAATTTATATATTTTTTGCATTATAGCCTAGAGTAATAATAATAATTTGATTTATTGAACGCCAACATATTCTGCAGCACTTTACAATAAGGCTATGTGCCCACGATCTGGAACTATCAGTGCTTTGAACGCAGCATATGTTTGTGGCGTTTAAAGCGTGTTAGGGCTGGTGGAATGCACCAAATAATATAAAGGGAGATATGAGGTTTGTTCGCAGCCCGGGGTCCACCCTGCAGAGATGGAACCTGCTGCTAAGTAATGGCGGAACAAGATGGCGGATGAACGCTCGCTCACACATGGGTTATACTTCACCCAGTGTGAATGGAAGCAAAAATCTGTTGTTTCATAGAGTCGCAAAAGGAACACTGTGCCCTGTTAGCAGTCACAGGGTGCAGCTGGTAGACGCTGGTGGGATCCCTATGATTCACCCCCACTATACTGGGGATTGGACTCGCTCTGACCATCTGTGGCTTTTGAGCCTGTGCCTGAGGACGCCCTGAGTCAGATGCTGAGTCCAAGAAGGAATTCCCACCCTACACTGACCGGTGGTAAAAATGCGGCCGTGCAGCCTAGATATGGGTGCTGACGGTTTGCTCCATTCACCTAATATCCAAACAACAGCCAAAGGGATGGGGATCATTAAGGAGCTTTCACCAGTCTCAAACACACAGCACACACACACCTAGTCAGGTTTATACTAGCGCATGGCCGAGCGGCCATGCAAACCTTTTATAGCTGTAGCCTTCCTGGACCTTCCTGTTGGTGTAATCGGAGCTGCTACAGGACCTGAGCATGTGACCTCTGTCGTCCAATGAGATATCGTCCCATGGGCATGCTCAGTAGATGAAAAGAAGGACTTTGTCCCTAGAATGTCTGCTCGCCGCTGATCAATGCTGGTTAAAAAGGCTGAACCCGGGAAGACAGCTGTTACCAGACACAAAGTATCAGCTTGAGCAAGATGCTGGGACTGAAGTCTCTGCTGCGCAGACTCCACTGCGGCAGGAGAAGAATGCGAGACCACAGACGACATGGTTCGAGACTCCCCCTGTGCAGCAGCGGGAACTCAACACCTAACAAAGCGCTGCATTCTATTTAACGTAGGTAAATCCACATGTGTTCACTGAACTATGTTGATTTATTGCATTCAATAAATACTATAGATTTTATTTCTGTTGCAGAGACTAGCGTCTCCACAAGAGAAAGTGGTATGCTGGGTTTTTGAAAGACGCATCACATGTCAGGGTGATCCATAGGTGCACAAGCACGCATAGTGAACATGAATCCCATCCACTATGCTTTAACATCTGGTCGCTGCGGGTTTGATGCTCCATAAATGTGCAGAGTCAAACCCGCAGCAATTCCTGATCTTGGGAACATACCCTTAAGCGGTTTCATGTACAGACAATAAAAATAATACAATGCAACACATAGTTCACCTGTTATAGGCTGAGTGAGGGTCCTGCTCCCAAACTTACAATCTATGAAGAAATGGGTAGACACAAAGGTAGAACGTGCTTGATATGTGTGGTCCAGCCATCATTATAATAAATAAGGGTTTTTATATAAAGCTGCATTATCCGGTGGTCAGCCCGTATCTGTCTGGTTGGTTTCACACTGGTTTCACACATTCGTTTTTATGTGCAGCGTTTGTACCGCAAAAAAAGCATGTATTTTTTTTCCTATGTTTAACATTAAAAACGCATGCGTTTTTTTTATACGCGTTTAGTCGCGTTTTTTAACGCATGCGGTTTTTTTTGCTGCATGCGTTCTTTTGCAGAAATGCAACATGTAGTCATTTTCAGAGGCGTTTTTTTAACGCAAAAAAAACGCATGTGTTCGTATGCGTTTTTTGCGGCAAAAAATGCATTGGAGTCAATGGAAACGCATGCGTTTTTAAGCACATGCGTTTGATTGCGTTAAAAACGCATGCGTTTTTATAGAAAAAAAAACAGAAAACACACTGATATGCCACCCACCACCATAAAGGTGATAAAGGGATCCTAACCCTAACCCTAACCCTAACCCTACCCCTAATCCTAACCCTAACCCTAACCCTACCACTAACCCTAACCCTAGGGATCCCAACCCTAACCCTAACCCTAACTTTAGGGATCCTAACCCTAACCCTACCCCTAACCCTAACCCTAGGGATCCTACCCCTAACCCTAACCCTACCCCTAACCCTAACCCTAAGGGTTAGGGTTAGGATCCCTTTAGGGTTAGGGGTAGGGTTAGGGTTAGGGTTAGGGTTAGGATCCCTAGGGTTAGGGGTAGGGTTAGGCTTAGGGTTAGGATCCCTAGGGTTAGGGTTAGGGGTAGGGTTAGGGTTAGGGGTAGGGTTAGGGTTAGTGGTAGGGTTAGGGTTAGGATCCCTTTAGGGTTAGGGTTAGGGTTAGGGTTAGGGTTAGGATCCCTACCCCTAACCCTAACCCTAACCCTAGCTATTTCTGTTTATAGTGGGATTTTTACTTGATTTTGATGATTGGCAGCTGTCACACACTTCTCATCATGCGTTTAAAAAACGCAAACGCATGAAAAACTGCATGTAAACGCGTCAAAACGCCGCGTTTATTTCACCACATCCAAAAACGCATGCGTCTAAAAAACGCAGCGTTTGCACGCGTTTACATGCATTTTTCCACCATACTTTTTTTTTTTTTAAACGCATGCGTTTTAAAACGCAAGTGTGAAACCAGCCTTAGTGAAGTTACTGTGTGCTATTCGGTGCGCAGAGGATGTGGAGATTCAGATGAAAAGGAAAGAGCAGATTCTGATTACCATTTAGATAGAGGGAACAGGGGAGCGTTAGATTAATGAGTTGAGGTGATAGGCCTGTCTAAAAAGATGTGTTTTCAAAGCACGCTTAAAAACATAGGGGCTAGGTATTAGTTAAGATCATCTGGCGGTAGTGCATTCCAGTACACTAGTGCAACACGAGAGAAGTCTTGAAGACTGAGGGCTGAGGTTCAGATTATAGAGGATGTTAGTTTTAGATCAATTGCAGAACACAGGGCATGGGTAGGGTGATAGAAATGAGAAATGAGATTTAGGGTGGTGCAAAACTGTGGAGAGCTTTGTGGGTGAGAGAGATATGTTTGTATTGTATTTTGTGGTGAATGGGCAACCAGTGCAAAGGCTGGCACATCGATGAAGCGGCTAGATAGAAATATAACCCCGGCTGCCGCATTTTGATGGATTGAAGAGTAAAAAGTTTGGCAAGTGGGAGACTGATCAGTAAAGAGTTGCTGTAGTCCAGACAAGAATGAATAGGAGCGACAGTAAATATTTTTGCAGTTTCAAAGGTGAGAAAAAGTTAGATTTTGGAAATGCTTTTAAGATGAAGGTAACATGAGCGAGTGAGTGATTGGATACAGGGAATAAAGGAAAGTTCTGTGTCAAATATAACCTCAACACAGTGAGTACAATTCCCAAAATCATCACTGTGTTTTAGTTCACCTGGGGCAAGATTTCAGTTTGCTTCTCTGGTCCTTTGACAAATTACACTGACCAAGGCCAGTTTCACACGTCAGTGGCTCCGGTACGTGAGGTGACAGTTTCCTCACGTACCGGAGACACTGACTCACATAGACACATTGAAATCAATGTGTCTCTGCACATGTCAGCGTGTTTTCACGGACCGTGTGTCCGTGTGCAAAACACGGAGACATGTCAGTGTTCGTGGGAGCGTACGGATTACACGGACCCATTAATGTCAATGGGTCCGTGTAAAACACGTACCGCACACAGACGCTGTCCGTGTGCAGTCCGTGTGCCGTGCAGGAGACAGCACTACAGTAAGCGCTGTCCCCCCCACGTGGTGCTGAAGCCGCCATTCATATCTTCTCTCCAACAGCGTTCGCTGGAAAGAAGATATGAAAAATCCTTTTTTTTTTCGTGTTTAAAATAAAGATCCCTGTCCCCACCCCACTCCCACCCCCTGTGCACCCGCCCACTGTTAATACAATACTCACCCGGCTCCCTCGCAGCATCCTGTCCTTGCCACAGCTTCTCCTGTATGAGCAGTCACGTGGTGCCGCCGATTACAGTCATGAATATGCAGCTCCACCTCCCATAGGGGTGGAGACGCAAATTCATGACTGTAATGGGCGGCACCACGTGACCGCTCATACAGGAGAAGCTGTGGCAAGGACAGGACGCTGCGAGGGAGCCGGGTGAGTATTGTATTAACAGTGGGCGGGCGCACAGGGGGTGGGAGGGGGGTGGGGACAGGGATCTTTATTTTAAACACGAAAAAAAAAAGGATTTTTCATATCTTCTTTCCAGCGAACGCTGTTGAAGAGAAGATATGAATGGCGGCTTCAGCACCAGATGCAGGGGACAGCGCTTATCTCTAGCGCTGTCTCCTGCACGCTCCGTGTGGTACCCAGTCGGCACACGGGCGGCACACGTGTGCCGCACGTGTGCCACACGGATGGCCTACGTGAGCTCACGGACACATGGACACGGATAACTCCGGTACCGATTTTTTCGGTACCGGAATTATCTGGACGTGTGGGACAGGCCCAAGACAGAGTTGTTTCAATGAGATCCCTCAAGCATGTGGGTATTTAAGAGTTGGAACCATTAGTTAAAAATATAATTATATGCCAGGTACTTAGACTTATGAAGATCAGCATTCACTTCTAAATAGCATAGACATATCTGGTGCAATGCAAGGGAGCAAAGTTGAGCTTCTGATCTCTTTCCTAGAACTTCCCCTCAATCGGCATCTTTGTGGAGGATGGAGTAGTATTGTAATTTTCTATGTAAGTTGGGGCTTGGACTGGATATGAAACATCCTGGAGCAATGAACAAGAACTATTCAATCAAATCAACGATGCTTTCCAGGGGGTTCTATGAAACTTTTGTAATTTTCTGGAGGTCTCCTTTTTTCCAGGAGACTCATAGTCATATAGAGATAATTGGAAAGTATGCATTATATCCAATGTATTTAATTACCACACGTGTTAGAGTCAAAATCAACTTTCAACATGACATTGGTAACTCACTTATCTGATTTCTACAGGAAAAAGAGCTTGTGCTGGGGAGGGCTTGGCCAAGATGGAACTTTTCCTATTTTTCACTGGACTTCTTCAAGCATTTACTTTCTATCCGCCTTCAGGAGTTTCCACAGAAGACCTCAGTCTCAAGCCTGCCATTGGATTCACATTAGTGCCCACACCATACATGACTTGTGCAAAGCCAAACTATTAGTTTGGGGTGAAAAACAGAGACAACACAGAGACTGATGTGTTTTGTTTGATTATATTTTAATATATTTAATTTTCTATTTTTTTTTATCTAATTTTCAAATCTTTTCAGTTGAAAGCTGTGAAGTAAATGATGCAGTAATCTCCAATTATTTCAATCAACTTTTAAAGTAAAGAAATCGTTTTAGTAAACGCTGTTAGGCTATGTGCACACGTTGAGTTACATTTCTGCACCATATCTGCATCTCTTGGCATGAAAAACGCAGCTGGAAAAACGCACGTTTTTGCTGCCTTTTTTGTATGTTTTTGCCCTGTGTTTTTTACTGATTTTAGTGGAGTCAATGGTGTAAACGCAGAATTGACATGCTACAAATTATTTTCTGCACCAAATCTGCAAGTCAAAAATACTCAACGTGTGCATGACAATTCAGGTTTCTCATTTACTTCGCTGACATCAGGTTTTGCCAGAACAAAATGAGGAAAAAAACGCACCAAATCTGTAACGTGTGCACACAGCCAGACTCTTTTGATTAGGGGTATTTTCTGGCACAAATGAACATTTTAATGTGCTGTAACTGTGCATAGTTTATATTTTGCAATATATATTTTTTTTCTTCTGACTTCTTGCGCCTTTTATTTTTGAAACAGAAAATAGAAATTTCAGGACCCCCAAACACATTAGGTTAAAGTCGGATGAACAGCTAATCTGTATAGAGGCCTCCTGACTAGAGATCAGCAAATTTGTTGGAAAACGATCACCAAACATAAAATCGAATACGACACATTCAGATTCTTGATCGGAAACACAAGCAAAATTTTATCGAATCGGTAACATTCACTAAAAAATGTGGGGAAAAAATTTGAGTTGCCACTAAAGTACTTTGAGCACTTCGACTACAATAATGGTGGTGTATGATGAGCGTGGGGCACGTGTTTGATGAGGGGAAGGCGTTGGCAGAGCTCAGAGGAGATGCGTGCTTGTAAACTTTTTTTTTCCAGCTTTATGTGTGCACTTTGCGACTAGCTAATCAGGGCACAGGAAACATCCACAAAGTCCTAACACAACAGCTTGTGTCATTGGCTGCTAAAATCACATATCCCTCACCATATAAAGAGCGGACATCTTGTTTTAGCACCATTTTGACAATGTAATAGTGCAAAGACTGATGCTGGGACTGGATGCTGATAGATTTTAGCTAGCTAGACAGGCGGCTGTTTCTTAGTCAGATAGTTTAGGTAGCTACTGTCCTGTGTGTCTGCAAAATCGACCAGAGTGCTCCATGCGCGAATAGTCCTTTCTAAATTTTATTTTTTCAGTTGCTAAATGTGATACAGCAATGAACATGTCACCTTGTCATTTAGTTGTGTGGTGACATTGTTCTGTGATTTGAGCTGTTGGCCAGGAAATTAAAAAAAGTTTTGCAGTTGCTGCTTTGATTCAGAATGCCATATCTCACCTTGCTATTTAGTGGAGGTGAAATTCAACTGTCTGCATAGATCATGCAAATTCAAAAATAAAACTACAAGCCTGATCCACACAAAAATAAAATGTATTCTGTTACTAATGTCATACCATAGGGTACATCTCATTTTGAAATTGTTTGGAGCATATATTCTTTGTCATACTGGCCTCATCCACACTCAAACAATTCTTTCTTTTGTTACTTGCGCGATACAGTAGAGGAGATCTCAGTTTTAAATTGTTTGGAGCATCTAGTCTATGTTATACAGGCCTCATCTATCAAAAAAATTTCTGTTACTAACGTCATGCCGTAGTGGACACCACATTTTGAAATTGTTTGGAGCATATCTTCTTTGTCATACAAGCCTCATCCACACTCAAACAATTGTTTCTTCTGTTTCTAACATGATACAGCATTGGAGATCTCAGTTTGAAATTGTTTGTAGTGTGTAGTTTATGTTATATAGGCCTCATCCAGAGTTAGGGTTGGGGCTAGGGTTAGGGCTACAGTTAGGGTTGGGGCTAAAGTTAGGGTTAGGGTTGGGGCTAAAGTTAGGGTTGGGAATAGGGTTGGGATTAGGGTTAGGGTGTGTGTCAGGGTTAGGGGTGTGGTTAGGGTTACCATTGAGATTAGGGTTAGGGGTGTGTTTGGATTAGGGTTTCAGTTATAATTGGGGGCTTCCACTGTTTAGGCACATCAGGGGCTCTCCAAACGCGACATGGCGTCCGATCTCAATTCCAGCCAATTCTGTGTTGAAAAAGCAAAACAGTGCTCCTTCCCTTCTGAGCTCTCCCATGCTCCCAAACGGGAGTTTACCCCAACTTATGGGGTATCAGCATACTTAGGACACATTGGACAACAACTTTTGGGGTCCAATTTCTCCTGTTACCCTTGTGAAAATAAGAACTTGGGGGCTAAAAAATCTTTTTTGTGGAAAAAAATATTTTTTATTTTCACGACTCTGCATTATAAACTTCTGTGAAGCACTTGGGCATTCAAAGTTCTCACCACACATCTAGATAAGTTCCTCGGGGGTCTAGTTTCCAAAATGGGGTCACTTGTGGGGGGATTCTACTGTTTAGGTATATCAGGGGCTCTGCAAACGCAACATAATGCCCGCAGACCATTCTATCAAAGTCTGCATTCCAAAACAGTGCTCCTTCCCTTCCGAGCTCTGCCGTGCGCCCAAACAGTGGTCCCCCCCCCCACATGGGGTACCAGCAAGCTCAGAACAAATTGGACAACAACTTTTGGAGTCCAATTTCTCTTGTTACCCTTGTGAAAATAAAAACTTGGGGACTAAAAAATCTTTTTTGTGGAAAAAATATTTTTTATTTTCACGACTCTGCATTATAAACTTCTGTGAAGCACTTGGGCATTCAAAGTTCTCACCACATATCTAGATAAGTTCCACGGGGGTCTAGTTTCCAAAATTGGGTCACTTGTGGGGGGGTTTTACTGTTTAGGTACATCAGGGGCTCTGCAAACGCAACATAATGCCCGCAGACCATTCTATCAAAGTCTGCATTCCAAATGGAGCTCCTTCCCTTCCGAGCTCTGCCATGCGCCCAAACAGTGGTTCCCCCCCCCCACATATTGGGTATCAGCATACTCGGCACAAATTGGACAACTTTTGGGGTACAATTTCTCCTGTTACCCTTGGGAAAATACAAAACTGGGGGCTAAAAAATAATTCTTGTGGGGAAAAAAAGAGAATTTTTATTTTCACGGCTCTGCGTTATAAACTGTAGTGAAACACTTGGGGGTTCAAAGCTATTACAACACATCTAGATGAGTTCCTTAGGGGGTCTACTTTCCAAAGTGTTGTCACTTGTGGGGGTTTCAATGTTTAGGCACATCAGTGGCTCTCCAAAAACATGGCGTCCCATCACAATTCCAGTCAATTTTGCATTGAAAAGTCAAATGGCGCTCCTTACCTTCTGAGCTCTGCCAAGCACCCAAACAGTTGTTTACCCCCACATATGGGGTAGCAGCGTACTCAGGACAAATTGTACAACAACTTTTGGGTCCAATTTCTTTTCTTACCCTTGCGAAAATAAAAAAATGGGGGCGAAAAGATCATTTTTGTGAAAAAATATGATTTTTTATTTTTACGGCTCTGCATTATAAACTTCTGTGAATCACTTAATGGGTCAAAGTGCTCACCACACACATCTAGATAAGTACCTTAGGGGGTCTACTTTCCAAAATGGTGTCACTTGTGGGGGATTTCAATGTTTAGGCACATCACTGGCTTTCCAAACGCAACATGGCATACCAACTCAATTCCAGTCAATTTTGAATTGAAAATCAAACGGCGCTCCTGCCCTTCCGAGCTCTCCCTTGCGCCTAAACAGTGGTTTACCCCCACATATAGGGTATCAGTGTACTCAGGACAAATTGTACAAAAACTTTTGGGGTCCAATTTCTTCTTTTACCCTTGGGAAAATAAAAAATTGGGGGCGAAAATATCATTTTGGTGAAAAAATATGATTTTTTATTTTTACGGCTCTGCATTATAAACTTCTGTGAATCACTTAATTGGTCAAAGTGCTCACCACAAATCTAGATAAGTTCCTTAGGGGGTCTACTTTCCAAAATGGTGTCACTTGTGGGGGGTTTCAATGTTTAGGCACATCAGTGGCTCTCCAAACGCAACATGGCGTCCCATCTCAATTCCAGTCAATTTTGCATTGAAAAGTCAAATGGCGCTCCTTCGCTTCCGAGCTCTGCCAAGCGCCCAAACAGTGGTTCACCCCCACATATAGGGTATCGGCGTACTCAGGACAAATTGTTCAACAACTTTTGGGGTCCATTTTCTCCTGTTACCCTTGGTAAAATAAAACAAATTGGAGCTGAAGTAAAAAATTTTGTGAAAAAAACTTAAATGTTCATTTTTATTTAAACATTCCAAAAATTCCTATAAAACACCTGAAGGGTTAATAAACTTTTTGAATGTGGTTTTGAGCACCTTGAGGGGTGCAGATTTTAGAATGGTGTCACACTTGGTTATTTTCTATTATATAGACCCCTCAAAATGACTTCAAACGAGATGTGGTCCCTAAACAAAATTGCTGGTCAATTTTAACCCTTATAACTCCTTAAAAAAAAATTTGGTTCCAGAATTGTGCTGATGTAAAGTAGACATGTGGGAAATGTTACTTATTAAGTATTTTGTGTGACATATCTCTGTGATTTAATTGCGTAAAAATTCAAAGTTGGAAAATTGCGAAATTTTCAAATTTTTTGCCAAATTTCTGTTTTTTTCACAAATAAACGCAGTTATTATCAAAGAAATTTTACCACTATCATGGAGTACAATATGTCACGAGAAAACAATGCCAAAATCACCAGGATCCGTTCAAGCGTTCCAGAGTTATAACCTCATAAAGGGACAGTGGTCAGAAATGTAAAAATTACCCTTGGGGGTAAAGGGGTTAAAATTGTTGGGAGCATATTGTCTTTCTCATGCAAGCCTCATCTACACTCAAACAATTATTTCTTCTCTTTCTAACATAATACAGTATTGGAGATCTCATTTTGAAATTGTTTGTAGCGTGTAGTCTATGTTATACAGGCCTCATCCTGACAAAAAAACATTTCCTCTGTTACTAACGTGATACAATAGGGGAGACCTCATTTTGAAATTGTTTGGAGCATATCTTCTTTGTCATACAGGCCTCATCCACCCTCAAACAATTCTTTCTTCTGTTTGTAATGTGATACAGTAGGGGAGTTTTCAGTTTAAAATTGTTTGTAGCATCTAGTCTATGTTATACAGGCTCATCCACACAAAAATATATTCTGTTACTAAGGTCATATAGTAAGGGAGATCTAATTCTGAAATTGTTTTGAGCATATCTTCTTTGTCATACAGGCCTCATCCACATTCAAACAATTCTTTCTTCTGTCACTAATGTGTTATAGCATGAAAAACCTCAGTTTTAAATTGTTTGTAGCTTGCAGCCAATGTTAAACAGGTCTCATTCACATAAAACAATTATTGTGTTACTAAAGTAAAACAGTAGGAGAGATCTCAATTTGAAATTGTTTGGAGCATCTAGTCTATGTTATACAGGTCTCATTCACACAAAAAATTATTCTGTCATACAGTAGGAAGATCTCATTTTCAAATTGTTTGGAGCATGTCTTCTTTGTCATACTTTTTTTGGAAAAAATTTGGTCAATTTTAGGAGCACTATGGCTATAGAACACACAGCAATAGATTGGTGGTAATAAACAAACTTTTTATTGAACCACTATTCGTTTCGGCAGCAGACTGCTGCCTTCCTCAGGTGGATTCCCCATCGTCATACAGAAGGGGAGATCTCATTTTTAAATAGTTTGAAGCATATCTTCTTTGTCATACAGGCCTCATCCACACTCAAACAATTATTTCTTCTATCACTATCGTGTTATATTAGGGGAGATCTCAGTTTGAAATTGTTTGTAGTATGTAGTAGTGTTGAGCGATACCGTCCGATACTTGAAAGTATCGGTATCGGATAGTATCGGCCGATACCCGAAAAATATTGGATATCGCCGATACCGATATCCGATACCAATACAAGTCAATGGGACACCAAGTATCGGAAGGTATCCTGATGGTTCCCAGGGTCTGAAGGAGAGGAAACTCTCCTTCAGGCCCTGGGATCCATATTAATGTGTAAAATAAAGAATTAAAATAAAAAATATTGATATATTCACCTCTCCGGCGGCCCCTGGACATCACGCTGGTAACCGGCAGGCTTCTTTGTTTAAAATGAGCGCGTTTAGGACCTGCGAATGACGTCGCGGCTTCTGATTGGTCGCGTGCCGCTCATGTGACCGCCACGCGACCAATCAGAAGCCGCGACGTCATTCGCAGGTCCTAAATTCCTAGAATTAGGAGTTTAGTGAATGAGAATGACGTTCATTGTAAACAAAGAAGCCTGCCGGTTACCAGCGTGATGTCCAGGGGCCGCCAGAGAGGTGAATATATCAATATTTTTTATTTTAATTCTTTATTTTACACATCCCTATGGATCCGATACCGATACCGATACCACAAAAGTATCGGATCTCGGTATCGGAATTCCGATACCGCAAGTATTGGCCGATACCCGATACTTGCGGTATCGGAATGCTCAACACTAGTATGTAGTCTATGTTAAACAGGCCTCATCCACATAAAAATTCTTTGTTTACTAACGTGATACAGTAGGGGATATATCTGTTAGGAGTCGAGTTCCTGCCTCTGCACAGGGGGAATCTCGGGCCATCTCCGCTGCGGTCTCCCATTCTTCTCCTGCCGCAGTGGAGCCTGCTCAGTGGAGACCTTGATCCCAGCGTCTCGCTCAGTCTGACTCTGTGCTAAGAGTTACTGCTGCATTTCCTGCTTCTGCCATTGAAGTCAGTGCTGGGCAGCGGCGAGCGGACACGTCTGGGGCTAAGTCCTGCTTTTCACATTCTGAGCATGCCCAGAGTAAGATCTCTCAGTGGAGATCGGGGGTCACATGATCAGATACTGCAGCTAAGGTCCTTGTAGGTGCTAGGACTAAATCCTGCTTTGCACTCTGAGCATGCCCACGGCAAGATCTCTCAGTGGAGATCTAAGGTCACATGCTCAGGTACTGCAGCACTCCATTGGTCCTTCTTTGAAAGGTCCTAGACGTGCTGCAGCTATTTAAGGCTCGCATGGCTGCACGACCATGCGCTAGTATCGAATCTAATATGTGCTTTGCGCCAGTGTGGTTATGCATGTATGTGTTCTGGGACCCGGCTGAAATAAGCCCCTAGAATGCTGGCACCTCCGGCGAGGAGATTGTGTGAACGTGATTCGGGGACCTGGCTGAAATAAGCCCCTAGAATACCGGCACCTCCGGTTAGGAGATTGCGTGTGTGCATAACCACTGACTGCTATCAGTTCGGCAGTAAGCTTGTGCTCCTGTGAGTCTAACAGGGCGCAGTGCTTTCCTCTCACGGCTGCTCTGTGAGGTAAAAAAGCAAGTCTATACCGCCAAACAGTGCCACCATTCACTAGCAGCAGGTTCCTCCTGCACGGTGGACCCCGGGCTGCGAATGCACCATTTATAATAAACATCTATTTCTACTCGGTGCGTTCCGCTAGCCCTAACATATATCAGTCTGAAATTGTTTGGAGCATCTAGTCTATGTTTTACAGGCCTCATCTACTCAAAAAAATTCTTCTGTTACTACCATCATACAGTAGGGGAGATTTCATTTTGAAATTGTTTGGAGCATATTTTCTTTGCTATACAGGCCTCATCCACATTCAAACAATTATTTCTTCTGTTTCTAATGTGATATAGTAAGGGAGATCAGAGTTAAAAATTGTTTGTAGCATGTAGTCTATGTTATACAGGCCTCATCCACACAGAAAAAAAGTATTCTGTTACTAACATGATAAAGTAGGGGAGATCTCAGTTTGAAATTGTTTGGAGCATCTAGTCTAGGTTAAATAGTCCTCATCCACACACAAAAAAATATTCTGTTACTAATGTTAAACAGGACAGATCTCATTTTGAAATTGTTTGGAGCATATTTTCTTTGTCATACAGGCCTCATCCACACTTAAACAATTCTTTCTTACAGTGAAGGTATAAATATTTGATCCCTTGCTGATTTTGTAAGTTTGCCGACTGACAAAGACATGAACAGTGTTAGGGTTGGCGGAACGCACCGAATATACATTTATTAGAGGAAATTGGTGTGTTCGCAACCCGGGATTCACCGTGCAGGAAAGCACCTGCAGCTAGATATGGCGGTACTATATAGTGGTATAAACAGACTCTGTTACTTCACAGAGTCTGTTAGCAAATATAAAGCTATGCCCTGTTTGGCTCACAGAGGCACACAGCTACTTAGTAGAGCAGATGGTGGTCATGCAGTCAAATGCAAACATGAAACTCCTCGCCGGAGGTGCCAGCATTAAAGGGGCTTATTTCAGCCGGGTCCCTGAATGCACACACACAAAACTCCTCGCCGGAGGTGCCAGCATTCTAGGGGCTTATTTCAGCTGGGTCCCTGACTGCATACAAAACATGACCACACTGGCGCTGAGCTCATACATAAATTGACACTAGCGCATGGCTGTGCGGTCATTAGAACCCTTTATTGCTGTAGCACCTACAGGACCATCCAAGAAGGACCAATGGAAGGCTGCCACAGAACTTGATCAGGTACAGGGCCTTCCTGGAGGACCAATGGAAGTTGCTGCAGTACCTGAGCATGTGACCCTTGATCTCCACTGAGAGATCTTGCCCTGGGCATGCTCAGTGAGTGCAAAGCAGGACTTAGTCCCAGAAAAGCCTGCTCGCCGCAGACCAGTGCAGGGTACAATAGTAAAGCCTGGAGAGGCAGCAGTAACCCTTTGCATAGTATCAGATTCAGTGAGACGCTGGGACCGACGTCTCTGCTGAGCAGGCTCCACTGCAGCCGATGCAGAATGGGAGACCGCAGCAGACATGGTTCGAGATTTCCCCCGTGCAGCGGCGGGAACTCGACTCTTAACAAACAGTCTATAATTTAAGGGTAGGTTAATTTTAACATTGAGAGATAGAATTTCAAAATAAAATCCAGAAAATCACATTGTATAAATTATATAAATTTATTTGCCTTTTGCAGGGAGAAATAAGTTTTTGATCCCCTACCAACCATTAAGAGTTCTGGCTCCTACAAACCAGTTAGAAGCTCCTAATCAACTTCTTACTTGCATTAACCCCTATCTGACCTCGGACGGGATAGTACGTCCGAGGTCAGATCCCATGCTTTGATGCAGGGCTCCGCGGTGAGCCCGCATCAAAGCCGGGACATGTCAGCTGTTTTGAACAGCTGACATGTGCCCGTAATAGGCGCGGGCAGAATCGCGATCTGCCCGCACCTATTAACTAGTTAAATGCCGCTGTCAAACGCAGACAGCGGCATTTAACTACCGCTTCCGGCCGGGCGGCCGGAAATGACATCATCGCCGACCCCCGTCACATGATCGGGGGTCGGCGATGCGTCAGGATGGTGACCATAGAGGTCCTAGAGACCTCTATTGTTACTGATGACCGGTGGCTGTGAGCACCACCCTGTGGTCGGCGCTCACAGCACACCTCCATTTCTGCTACATAGCAGCGATCAGCAGATTGCTGCTATGTAGCAGAGCCGATCGCGTTGTGCCTGCTTCTAGCCTCCCACGGAGGCTATTGAAGCTTGGCAAAAGTTAAAAAAAAATTAAAAAAAATGTGAAAAACATAAAAAAAATATAAAAGTTTAAATCACCCCCCTTTTGCCCCAATCAAAATAAATCAATAAAAAAAAATCAAATCTACACATATTTGGTATCGCCGCGCTCAGAATCGCCCGATCTATCAATTTAAAAAAAGCATTAACCTGATCGCTAAACGGCGTAGCGAGAAAAAAATTTGAAACGCCAGAATTACGTTTTTTAGGTCGCCGCGACATTGCATTAAAATGCAATAATGGGTGATCAAAAGAACGTATCTGCACCAAAATGCTATCATTAAAAACGCCAGCTCGGCACGCAAAAAATAAGCCCTCAACCGACCCCAGATCACGAAAAATGGAGACGCTACGAGTATCGGAAAATGGCGGAATTTTTTTTTTTTAGCAAAGTTTGGAATTTTTTTTCACCACTTAGATAAAAAATAACCTAGTCATGTTAGGTGTCTATGAACTCGAACTGACCTGGAGAATCATAATGGCAGGTCAGTTTTAGCATTTAATGAACCTAGCAATAAAGCCAAACAAAAAACAAGTGTGGGATTGCACTTTTTTTGCAATTTCACCGCACTTGGAATTTTTTTCCCGTTTTCTAGTACACGACATGCTAAAACTAATGATGTCATTCAAAAGTACAACTCGTCCCGCAAAAAATAAGCCCTCACATGGCCAAATTGACGGAAAAATAAAAAAGTTATGGCTCTGGGAAGGAGGGGAGTGAAAAACGAACACGGAAAAACGAAAAATCCCAAGGTCATGAAGGGGTTAAAGACAGCTGTCTTACATAGTCACCTTTATAAAAGACTCCTGTCCACAGACTCAAATAATCAGTCAGACCCTAACCTCTACAACATGGGCAAGACAAGAGCTTTCTAAAGATGTCAGGGACATGATCATAGACATGCAAAAAGCTGAAATGGGCTACAAAACCATAAGTAAGACGCTAGGTGAGAAGGAGACAACTGTTGGTGCAAGAGTAAGAAAATCGAAGAAATATAAAATGACCGTCAATCGACATCGATCTGGGGCACATGCAAAATCTCACCTTGTGGGCTATCCATGATTATGAGGAAGGTGAGAGATCAGCCTATAACTCCACGGGGGAATGTGTTAATGATCCAAGGCAACTAATCCTGTTCTCCTGTACAGCAATTTTAAGATCCAAGAAATTCACAGATCTGGTAGAGAAATGTGAAGTTAAAATGATATTCCAGCTGTTCAACTCCTCAACAAAGGTATTCAGTTGTTCCATATTGCCTGTCCAAAGGATGATGAGATCATCGATAAATCGATTCCATTTCATGACATAGGACTGAAATGTTGTAATCCTGCGCACATAAGTATCCTCCCACCACCCCATAAAAAGGTTGACATAGGAGGGTGCGCAGCTAGACCCCATTGCAGTTCCAGAAATTTGTTTGTAAAATACTCAATCAAATACAAAATAGTTTTTTTCAAGAACCAGTTTAAGCAAATCGAGAATAAAGGAGTCATGACCTTTATCTGCAGTGGTACATTTATCCGAAAAATAATAAACTGCTGAAATACCTAGATCATGACTGATATTCATGTATAGGGTCTCAACGTCCAATGTGACTAAAATGGTATCCTCAGGTAGCACCAAACCATCCAATTCTTGTATCAAGTGTGACGAATCACGTATGTAAAAATCCAATGTAAGAACTATTAGCTGGAAAAACAATCCACCAAATAAATACATGGCTTTTCATATATGCACCCGATTCCTGAAACAATATGTCTATCCGGGGGTCATGTCATTGATTTATGTACCTTCGGTGCCATATGGCACTATGGGATGATTTGTAATTAGAAAATCCAATTATTTTTTATTAATGATCCCATGTACAGAGGCCTTAGATAATAATTTATCTAACTGAGAATTAAAAACTATTGTTGGAGCAGAAGGTAAAGCTTGATAATAATATGTATTATTTAATTGTCATCTGGCTTCTGAGAAATTCATGTCCTTTGGCCCCCCCTTTGTCCACCTCCCTTATTTAATTTTTTTTATTTTTTTTGAAAGATTTATGTATTCTTCAATTTAGAGAGGGCTACTTGCTCCTCTCTTGTGAGATTACTCTGCCAATTTTTATCAATCTTTAAATTCTGTATATCTCTACTTGCTTTATCAAAAATATTTGTACAGCTAGGATCAAATTAAATGGGGGAGGATGCTTGTGATGGTAACCTTCCTGTGAATTTTCTCTTTCCTTTTCTGGTTTCATTTTATTCCAAAAGGTCTAATAGATCCCGGAGTACTTGTCTGTCGTTTTCAGGTAAATTGTCTATAAGCGAAGGTTGCTGATATAATTATTTGAACGTTAACCCCTACAGAAAAGATACAAATCTTTCGTTAATTCAAATAAATTTATCACATTGGTTGGTGAGAATGATAAACCCTTAGATAGTAGTGCAAGATCAGTCATTGATAAAGCATATGTTGATAAATTAATAATTCTTAACTCACCCCTATCAGGCCTCTGTCCTTCTACCAGGTTCAGTTCCTCCGTTTCTGGTTCCTGAAGCGTGTCTCCCGTTTGAAACTTGGTGACCATTCCCTGAAGTATCTTGATCTCTTTTTGTGATTTATTGGGTTTTCTTCTCTCCCATCTGTGCTGCTTTCATGATCGTTTGTGTATGTTGAAAAAACATTCCTAGAAACTGGGTCTATTTTCTCTGTATTTCCCTCTCTCCTTTTATCCGATTGTTTAGCATTGCTAGTCTGCTTATTTCCATGATGTGTCCATCTGAAGGCTTTTTGGTTGTCATACTCCGTCTTATTTCTTTGGAACATATGTTTTTTACCTCGAATTATTTCTTTCTCAAAACGGTCAATAGTAATTTTCAGACGTTCCTTAAAGGGGTTTATCTGTTCTTTTCTGTTATAAAGGTCAAGTTTACTCTCCCTGTCTCTAATGTCGTTTTTTACATGGCTTAGAACTAATTGATCATGTTCTATCAACATATCTATAATTATGCATGAACATTTATGTAGACCTTTTTTCCATGTATCTCTAAAGTCACTATCGACCTCCCATGCAGGGAAAATTTGAACCCTCAGTCCTCGAGGTATAAAAATTCAATTTCTTGTACCCTTCTAAACTTTTAATGTTCCATCATGTTTTTGTTAAAGTTTTGTGCAAATTAGTAATCTCCGTGGGTCGCTTCTGAAACCCATCATGACTCGTTGCACCTGACAATACAATGGTACCATTCTGTCCAAAAATGTCCTCAACCTGATCCTGCCAACACGCCTCCCTGGCTTCCAAATCCATAATGGCAATATTACAATAATGCAGATGTGCCACCACTAGAAAGACTGACTTATGAAAAGTCAGCCTCAACAACAGACTTATGAAATATATATGCGGGCGCCATCTATCAAATATGACTTATTGGGATCACCTACTGCATATGTAGAACATGAACCGCAAAGAAAAGAATATGTAGACAACAAAGGATCACCATAAAAATTACAAATTTTATTGAAAAGCAACATACAATTCATTTAAAAACACTTAAAAATCCCAAATGGATGTAACACTGAGAAATTGATCCATAATACAGAGTCGAATACTCATAGACCCCCAAACCAATAATACAAAAATAATAAATTGCCAGCTATAGATCATCAAAAGGAATATTATAAATAGTCCTATAAAAAAATGAGATGTAGTATATACCATATCCAAACACCATGTATACATATACTGATGCCACTGTTATTAAAAGGTATCCATGATTAATAGTAAAGTACAATATAATCCAAACATTAAATGTTTATATCTCCTTAAAGATTTTTCTAAGAAGGATGTACGTAAACATGAATCAATGGTCAGCTCATACATATTTAACCCTATTTCAGTCAGTTGGTCATTCCTTAAGGCAAGCAATCTAGTTATGTGGGTACATGGACCCAAGTGTATCGACACAAGAATGTGTCTTCCTCAAGGTAAGTAGCAGAGAATGTTGCATATCATCCTTATATATTTAATAAATAATCATTAATATCCATGAGAGTCATACCAGCTGTGCGGCAGTCAGGTCAGGTCCGGACCATGTGCTAAATTGGAGTCCTGTCTTTGCCAGTGCGCATGCACGGGAGGTCATTTGCCCGGAAATATCATGAATCAGGGTCGCGTTAACACAGGGAGACAGGGGTAACGTGCGCATGCGCTAGTCAAGGGTTGGTCGGAAGTCAGTGTTCCGACTCACTGTCCTCAATCTCTCCATTAGGAGTATGCGCTATTCGCGATTCCAAATATACCAAAGTAAAAGGTTCCTATTTACACAAAAATACACCAAATATGACGGAGCACCATTTAGAAGGATAATTATTATGTTACAGAGTCTTCAAAGAGGTTAATAATAAAAGGGTAGAGGTATATTGATATGAAGCATCACTTTGCATAAGAATGGAAAAAGTATGAATTTGGGGTATGAGTCTTTTCGCGGGGATTTGATATTGTTTCATAGTGTATCAAAATAGGGTAAATTACCCCCACACAGTTGAAGAGTATACAACTAGACAAAACGTGAACATTTAAAACGTGCCCCAGCACAACCAAGTGACCACAGCTTGTGTATAACACTGAGTAGACCTTTGCTTATAAAGTCACTCATTATAAGATATATATAGATAATACCAATGTAGTGCACTTATACTCAATCAAAAACAGAACAAAATAAAAACATAAAAAATAAACAAAAAGAAAGAAAAAAAATATATTTTTTGTGTGATCAGTCCATATGCAAATATGATAATACAAATGTAGATCCTCCAAGATAATGTTTCTCTTCCAGTAATTTTGAAGTGATTATCCTCTAAGCAGATCAGACTGCCCCCTGAAAGTGTAGACCACTTAACTTTCATCAAAATGAACAAGTCATGGATCTGTAATGACTAGGGTTGAGCGAAACGGATCGAACAAATTCAAAAATCGCCGACTTTTGGCAAAGTCGGGTTTCGTGAAACCCAACCCGATCCTAGTGTGGGATCGTCCATGAGGTTGGCAATCTTCGCGCCAAAGTCACGTTTCGTATGACGCTTTCAGCGCCATTTTTCAGCTAATGAAGGAGGACGCCGCAGAGCATGTCATGGATCTGTAATGGCTATTTGCACCCCAGTCGCAGATTGGGCAGACTAGGCGATGGTGTCTTTTTTAGTGTGCTGCATTCATCTTGCGTTATTGCAAGATAAATGCAGCACAATGTCTTGCTCGAAATTTTCCCCAATGAAGATCTAATCTCATCACTGCTGAACAGCCGCAACCCATGATGGAAGGCAGAAAAAGGTTTTCAATTTCTTTACAGCGCCGCTGCATTGGTCCTCCTGAATGAAAGACAATACAGATATTACTGTAGGCGAGGAGGAAACATCTACTAATACTGGCCTTATATCGTAGGTCATGTCCTACGTGGCAGAATCTGGCACAATTTTTTCGATGAGGTTCCCTTTCTTCAATGTAGACCACTGTTGGAGATGCAACGTCTAGGCTCCCATAGATGTAATGGTCAGACATCTCTAAAACTGGAAAATCTTTTCAATCTTAGGCCCAAATATTCTGTTCAGCTGATTACATTGGGAATTTATTAAAACCTTTAATATACTAAATCTAATGCATAAGACTCCAGCACAATAGATAGAAAGTTAATCCTGCTATTACTGCAAATAAATTCATCCGTGTCCCCAAACGTTAGTATGTGAACTTTACCCCATGGCACTGGTACAGCTGCAAAACAGATAAGATAATAAAAAAGCTGCAAATCATATTCCTTTATCCCACTGGACACATCACTTTATCATACATTTGGCCAACATTTATTTGGATGAAATGTATAATGTTATGTAAGTAAAGACAAGATTGTGCAACCTATGCCAAGATTGTCTGACGAAGGTAACTGGCAATGGACCAATCAGTTTATTATTGGTTATTTGTGCCCTAGTAAATATTAACACATGTAAGAAAAATAAGCCCAAGTGTATAAATATAAGGGCAGCAGCACACTCAGAACTGACTCTTACCAGTACTTCGCTATGGCTTTTATTGCCTACTTTTTGGCTAGAGCCGATGTGTTGGTATACTTTTCAATTTTCATTGCATTATTCATCTATTGGATAAATGGAACTAAGAAGAGCACAGCAAAGATGCCCCCTGGTCCTATGCCTCTGCCGGTCATTGGAAATCTCAACCTGCTGGACCTGGAAAAGCCCCACGAATCTCTGATGCAGGTAGGATACTGTACTTACTGTATAGTCAAGGAGGGTGCAACAGTATTCAGCTGGGGGCAAAGGAATTGGGGGTGGTTGCTGAATGAGACAGGTGTGAAAAGATTCATGGTGGGCAATAAAGGTCTGGAGGTCATATTCTTTACTGCATTACACACAAATCATTGATGTGAATGGTCACTGTGTCACTCTTCATTTCATCTATGGAGGTGAGGGAGAGAGATTGAATACTGTCAAATTTCCCTGGAATAACAGCTGATCCCTTCAACTGGGGCAGGTAGACACTTTATGGTGAAACTATTGTCAAGGGACCATCTAATATAGGGATTGTTCAAATCAAGTACCTCTTTAAGAGTCGTAGACTTGTCATGGTGCTGGAGATATATGCAACCATGTTCTGCTATCATGGATTTCACTGCGTTAATTTATATATAAAACAAGAGGGGATTATAGGGTGAGAAATGGGAAGCGCAGACTTCTGAGTGTAGCAGTTAGTTTCCGATGGTGCATACTCAGTGTGAATCCACTCACCTTTTTGGGTGCATGACATTACACCGGAGGAAGACTCCAAGAAGTCGAAACCGGTTGTATTTTAGTTTGAAATAAAAATCATCCTTGAATCAGAATATCACGTTCCATCATCATCCTTCAGGAGCACAGATTGCTGGGAAAAATATTTACACACTGTGTTAATTTACTAAGTTAGTGCCTCGTTCCTTTATTGAAACATTAGAAGAAGAAAAAATGGATTAATGAAAATACCACAGCATTTACTATATGGCCAATTGTAACTCCAATACCATTTACAAGGGCATTTATCATTTCATTTGTAAACTTGGGCCAATATTATATTATGGGATTTATTGTCTCTCCTGGTGCTATAACAGTTTCCAACATCCTGGGGAGTATTTTTTACCAAATATTTCAATGGATGTGGAGATTTTTGTCCATTGAAGCACATGAGCATTAGTAAAGTTGGGCATTGCTGTTGGACTTTCTGTGAGGTTAAGAGTTGATCACCATGGATCAGAAAAGCCAAATCTGCTCAGTTCAATTGTGGGGTGCGCTGTACTTGGAGAGGCGGTCTTTAAAGGTACATACCATCTTTTAATCCTATATAAAACTTTTGTGTGCGCAGTGAATGTATGCATTGGAGATGTGCTTTTTGCAAATTTCTTTAACTATATTGTCATCATACTTTGATCTTTATATTATATCATAGATACAATGTTTTGCACAATGCACTTTTTTTTAGCATATTTAGTAAATATTTTTGGTGTTCTTTGCACATACATATATTATATTAATACATATATTCTTGGATAGATTATTGTGCACAGCATAGCCCGTTTTCTTCTGATGGCTATAGAAACTTTGTTGTATGATTTTATACTCCAATTTTTATTCCTTTTTTTGTCCACCCTGCTGCTATATATATATATATATATATATATATATATATACATATATATATATATTTTTTTTTTTGTTTGTTTGTTTTTTTTTTCAGTTGTATGATAATACATATGTATTTTTAATCTATTGCTGTATTTGCTTTCCGAGTACAGGCACGTTATATCAGTGCTACTGTTTGCCAAATAACATATAATAAAGGCATTTTTTATTGTATCATCTTAGTATGTTTTGGTTTACTATATATTTATACCATTTTTAATTATATTTCCTTGATATCCAATATTTGGGTTTTTTTTTTTTTGTTCTTCTTAGTGTTCCGAATGGTTTGCCATTCAATTTCTTTAGCAGTCACATTTTCCTTTATCTGATCTTATTGACAACACATTTTCTTGGATTTTATATTCACTTTTATTATTGTCTGGCTGGGAAAAAGGACTGCTATATTTAATTTTTGTCAGTTTCTAGAAGCTGTGGCAAATATAATTTGTATAGATGGTGGAGGTCTTCATTGGTTGCAGGTCCCTGCCTTCTGCACAGGTGGCATGTCTTCTGCTAATGTCAAGGCATTAAAGTTCAGCTTTCTGAGCGGTTATATGTTATTAGAGGCTATGCAAGGTACATTTTAATGGTTAATATATGAGAAAGGGCAAAATATGTGGACATACGAAAATATTGAAGAAGAACTAAACTTTTATGCATTTTATATATTTTGCAGGCACTTTTCGTGCCTGGAGATTGGTGGGTGGTTACAGAAATGAAGCGCTCAAAAGTCACTGAAAAAGTGGCCAAGAAGTGTGCAGAGAGGGAAGCAGGAATGGAAAGCTCTCGTCTGAGTGAGCACACAGAACGGAGTACTGTGCCTCCCGCACTGCACACTTCTCTGCCGTATTTTGAACGATTGGCGGGGGTCTCGGGAGACAGGATCCGGACTCCCACCGTAAAGTGTCTACAAAATATAAAGAAATGCATAAAGATTTTGTAACTCTTTAAATAGTTAATTGTCAGGATTCCTGTTTATAGTTATGACCGCAACTGAGTTCCAAAGAAATTGTTCTAAGCTCAAAAATCAAGGAATGAGTTAATTAATTAATCATAAACTGCTAAACTGAGTTTCATCAGATACGCTTTTGAAATCTCCTCAATGAAGTGTGGTTTGGCCCTTATTAATGAATAAATATGTAAGTCGGCAAGCAGTTGTGGGCGTCTTTGTCCTTAAAGATTAAGGACATTGCAGGGTAAGTGCCAGTGTAGCACTTACAGTTCCTGAGAGCACGAGCTAAATTCATAACACAATACGGCTATTGAGAGTGCTTTGTTTGACCCATCCAGTCCTGTTCACTTGGCAGAATATTGGATATTCAAGCCACAAACCAAAGGTTATATTTTAATGGAAGTGGTGAATTCTTTTGACTAGTCAGACCTTGTAAAGTAATGGGAATACTGTATAAATTTTATTCAAGCATCTTCCTCTAGAGACACACACTGTCTGTTTGCTTAGTTCTCCTAATGCAGGTCACAATTTTTTCACCACTATACCAAGTCATAGACTCCCAGTTCAGGTGACAACTCACCTCCCGCCATATCTCCACAAACTGTCTTAGGTTACAGTACCATTTAGTGTTCAGGACAGGAATTGAGGCGCTAAGCTTGGTGGTTACACTTTGAAATTGAGGCAGAGAGCTTAGTGGTTGTAGAGTAACAGGAAAGTTCTTTTTCACTCTAACATCAGATCACTTACAATCACAGGCGGACTACTCAGGGGTTGCAGGCAACCATTACAGCATGCCTTGCACTATCTTACCTATGCAGGGTGCAAATGCTTCTAGAGACACACATTGTCTCTTTGGTCACAACTCACATCCAGCCACAGTTCCTCTCACTGTCTCTAACTATAGTACCACTTAGCATCCAGGCCAAGACTCCCCACTTGTCTCAGTAGCTGTGGCCATTTCAAGGCAGGCAGACTGATGCAGTCAATCTTCCAAGGTCACCACTGAGCTTCTAAGTCCAGGTTCCATCTTTAGTTCAGGTCATCACTCCAGTTGGCTTAGATCCTTCATACACTACCTGTTTCCAACTCTCTCCGGTCATGCTTCTTTTTTCAGCTGTTCCTATCAGGTCTTTAGGCCTTTTCTTCTCTGAGTTTAAGGCAACATAACTTGATCATGTCAAGATTTTTGCATATTTCCCCAGCTTCATGGTCTCAACAACAACTGTGTCTTGTTGGAAGTTAATCTTTATTTGCTCTGTTTGAGTGACATTGTGGTTTGAAAATACAATTTTTTGTCTTTAAAGTAGTACTATTCAAATTATTGTTTTATATGACAAAAAAATATGATATTTTACAGCTTTCTGAGAAGTATGGCGAAATATTTACTTTACATTTTGGACCCAAAAAAATGGTGATACTTGCTGGATATAAGATTGTGAAAGAAGCACTTGTTACACGAGCTGAGGATTTTGGAGAACGGGCAGTTTCTCCAATCTTCGAAGTTGCCTTCAAAGGACATGGTATTTATAGAACTATAATATTGTGCAGTCTACAAATCGTAAATTCCACAATGGTGACCTGTTAGGGGAGCAGAATATTTTAAAGTCCATTAACTATAGCTGATTCTGCTAATTGAAGATTCACTGCAAACCTCACTAAATGTCATTTATAAGAAAACATTTTTGAATTGAAGAACACTTTAAACACTTATGCCAATTCTTAGAGGTTGCATAATGAAAGGGAAAGTCATAATGGCTAATGTCTATAATTCTGCATTCTTCTTATTCCTACTTTACCGTCATCATCAACAACTTTTTACTTCCCTTTCGCCTATTCATTTATTTTTTAAACTTTTTCTGTGAATTTTATACAAAATACTATACATTAAAATGAAGCTGCTGATATTTATTGAACAAATCCAGGGGAACAAACAATTGAACGTTTATTACCAGTCAAGTGTGAACATGAGCAAGAAAGACACAAAAGAAAAAGGGAAGGCAGGAAAGCGCTCAGGTTATTCCTAGGAAGTAACCAGCAGTCCTGTTTTCAGCTTTTATCTACCTTTTCCTTCATCTCCTTCTACTTCTATACATTATTCTTTTTCCGTTTCCTTCTTCTCATTCATGTTCTTCATCATCATGTTCAGTCTTCTTCCTCTTCCATTTTGTTCTTTTCTTTGATTTCATCTTCCTTTTTTTTTTTTCTTTATTTAATTATTCATCTACTTCATCATTCTCTTCATTTTTTATCTTATGTTCACCTTATCTCCTTCCTGGCTTAATTTAATTTCCTTCATCATCATCATCATCATTATAATAATCATTATCTTAATTATTCTTCTTTTGCGGTTTTCTTCTCCATCCTTACTATTATCAGCTTCATTCCACTTTTCTTCTTTTTCTTCCTCGTCCGTTATCTTCTTCTTCAACTTTCTTTTTCAGCTTTATTATTATTTTCTTAATTCTATCTTTCTTACTTTCCTGTTTTTTTCCTTATTTTTCATTTTTTCTTTTTTGTCCTCACTTTTTCCATCTTTTCTCCAACCATCATCTTTTTCTTTTCTGTTTCTTCTCTTCTTCTTTTCTCTTACTTTTGCATCATTTTTTCTTTTTTTCTTTCTTGTTATTAGTAGAATTATTATTGTGTATAACATCCTCAGTTGTCAATTTACATGCATTTTCTTGTTTGTGGGTTTTATTCATAAATTCAATTTTTAAATCACAGAATTCAACTTCTTCAACTTTTTAAAGAAACTACTTGTTGGACAGTTTAGATGATAAGGCTGCTTTTTATTCAGTATGATTAATTAATACTTGCCAAAGTGTTTCATATTTAACTATCGTATTTTGCGGATTATAAGATACACCGGATTGTAAGAAGCACCCCAAATTTTGAGGAGAAAATATGAATTTTTTTTTTAATAAAAAGGTGGTGCTTCTTATAATCCATGCGTCTTATTGCTTACCGGGGGCGGTGGCAGCGGTGAAGTGGGGTCCCAGGGTCGCTGCTGGAGGAGGCAAGAGGGGGGCATTGTTGCAGGCCGCAGGCTGGGATGAGGGGTGTTCGGATGTGCGGTGCTGCATGCCACTGTGGGTGTTCAGTGCTGCGGGTGTTTGGCACTGCAGGTGTTCAGCACTGCGGGTGTGACATCTTGTGAAAGCCCAGAGCCCCGACAGTTTCATAGTTCCCTATGTGGTAGTCTCCGGGAAAATGTCTGCTGGCGGCGGCACTAAGATCTCATCTCCCGAGATTTTGGTGCAGAGATTTCCATCTGCGCATGCGTTGCCACTGGCAGCCATTTTCCCGCAGTCGACCACATAGGAAATCATGAAATTGCAGGGTCTCCGGGCTTTCACAAAATGTCGGCAGAGCTACCGCAGCTCCGAACACGGCCAGCGCCGAACACCCATGGCAACACTGCACATCTGAACACCCCCTCATCCCAGCTAGCAGCAACGCTCCACTCTTGCCTCCTCCAACCCTGGGACCCTGATCCCCCGCGGCTGGTAGGGTATATCCGCATTATAAGACGAACCCCCATTTTTCCCAAAAATTTGGTGGAAAAAATGCGTCTTATAATCTGAAAAATACGGTATATTTTAGGTCTAATATTTTCCAATGGAGAACAATGGAAATCCCTGAGGAGGTTCACGCTATCAACACTTCGAGACTTTGGAATGGGGAAGAAAAGCGTGGAAGCCAGAATTCAAGATGAATTAATGCCCCTTATAGAAAGTTTTAAATCTCACAATGGTAAGATACATCATTCACATTTATGGCATAGCTTTTATATACTCTAACCTCTTTTCTATCGCTTTCTCCAACCCAGTCTACAGAATGTATTTATTTTATTTATTTTACTCATTTGTGTAGCGCCGTTAATTCCATAGCGCTTTACAAACATTATTGGCACTGTCTCCATTGAGGCTCACAATCTAGAATCCCTATCAGTATGTCTTTGGAATGTGAGAAGAAACCGGAGAACCTGGAGGAAACCCACGCAAACACGGAGAGAACATATAAACTCCTTGCAGATGTTGTCCTTGGTGGGATTTGAACCCAGGACCTCAGCGCTGCAAGTGCTAACCACTGAGCCATTGTCAATTCGCAACACAGTTAAACCACAGTGTTATTCAGACTCAAATTCACATACAGTGGGGCAAAAAAGTATTTAGTCAGTCAGCAATAGTGCAAGTTCCACCACTTAAAAAGATGAGAGGCGTCTGTAATTTACATCATAGGTAGACCTCAACTATGGGAGACAAACTGAGGAAAAAAAAATCCAGAAAATCACATTGTCTGTTTTTTTAACATTGTATTTGCATATTATGGTGGAAAATAAGTATTTGGTCAGAAACAAAATTTCATCTCAATACTTTGTAATATATCCTTTGTTGGCAATGACAGAGGTCAAACGTTTTCTGTAAGTCTTCACAAGGTTGCCACACACTGTTGTTGGTATGTTGGCCCATTCCTCCATGCAGATCTCCTCTAGAGCAGTGATGTTTTTGGCTTTTCGCTTGGCAACACGGACTTTCAACTCCCTCCAAAGGTTTTCTATAGGGTTGAGATCTGGAGACTGGCTAGGCCACTCCAGGACCTTGAAATGCTTCTTACGAAGCCACTCCTTCGTTGCCCTGGCGGTGTGCTTTGGATCATTGTCATGTTGAAAGACCCAGCCACGTTTCATCTTCAATGCCCTTGCTGATGGAAGGAGGTTTGCACTCAAAATCTCACGATACACGGCCCCATTCATTCTTTCATGTACCCTGATCAGTCGTCCTGGCCCCTTTGCAGAGAAACAGCCCCAAAGCATGATGTTTCCACCACCATGCTTTACAGTAGGTATGGTGTTTGATGGATGCAACTCAGTATTCTTTTTCCTCCAAACACAACAAGTTGTGTTTCTACCAAACAGTTCCAGTTTGGTTTCATCAGACCATAGGACATTCTCCCAAAACTCCTCTGGATCATCCAAATGCTCTCTAGCAAGCTTCAGACGGGCCCGGACATGTACTGGCTTAAGCAGTGGGACACGTCTGGCACTGCAGGATCTGAGTCCATGGTGGCGTAGTGTGTTACTTATGGTAGGCCTTGTTACATTGGTCCCAGCTCTCTGCAGTTCATTCACTAGGTCCCCCCTCGTGGTTCTGGGATTTTTGCTCACCGTTCTTGTGATCATTCTGATCCCACGGGGTGGGATTTTACGTGGAGCCCCAGATCGAGGGAGATTATCAGTGGTCTTGTATGTCTTCCATTTTCTAATTATTGCTCCCACTGTTGATTTCTTCACTCCAAGCTGGTTGGCTATTGCAGATTCAGTCTTCCCAGCCTGGTGCAGGGCTACAATTTTGTTTCTGGTGTCCTTTGACAGCTCTTTGGTCTTCACCATAGTGGAGTTTGGAGTCAGACTGTTTGAGGGTGTGCACAGGTGTCTTTTTATACTGATAACAAGTTTAAACAGGTGCCATTACTACAGGTAATGAGTGGAGGAAAGAGTAGACTCTTAAAGAAGAAGTTACAGGTCTGTGAGAGCCAGAAATCTTGATTGTTTGTTTCTGACCAAATACTTTTTTTCCACCATAATATGCAAAAAAAATGATAAAAAAAAACAGACAATGTGATTTTCTGGATTTTTTTTTCTCAGTTTGTCTCCCATAGTTGAGGTCTACCTATGATGTAAATTACAGACGCCTCTCATCTTTTTAAGTGGTGGAACTTGCACTATTGCTGACTGACTAAATACTTTTTTGCCCCACTGTATAGTAGAGGGTAGGTCACAAAGAGTGAAGTTTTTGCTCTATATTTGCATCACTTTTTCTGCACGTGGGTAACATCTGCAGCATCTAAACATATCATTAGGATTTCAATTGTTATTCAGGTTGTGGGTTTGCTTCAAATATCACTTGGTATTTTCAGTGATACTGAAGGTAGTTTTACCTTGGGGTTACAAATGCCCTTTTAGATTGAGTAATTTTTTATGTTCTTTAGTTTTTTTATTGATCATTTATTTTATTGTTTTGATTTTTTTATTCCTCTAGGCAAACCATTCAATAATCACTTGTTGATAAACAGTGCAGTTTCCAACGTAATCTGCTCTATTATCTATGGGAAAAGGTTTGAGTATGATGACCCAACGTTTGAAAAACTAATCAAAATGTTAGATGACAATGCCAAACTGACCGGTACACCCAAAGCGCTGGTAAGAAAACCTTCAGATCCTATGTCTAACCTTTTTAGTGAATTCCCAGAAGAATAGTTTCATGTTAACCTTTAGAACTAATTGTAGCGCAATCAAGAGCTCGTTGGGTGAGAACTCATCACTTGATTCTCACCCAATACCCTCCTGTTGCTTAATTAATAAAATAAAAGTGTCCTGTATAATAGATGATGATGTACAATCTTTGTTCGCTAAATGAGTCCTTACAATTCATGTACGATATCCGATTAGTATTCTGCTTCTCCTCTCTCTAATTCAATAGTTTACTGTACTGGAGCAGAACAGTCCTTCTCAGACGCTACCCAAATATGGTGGGTATAGGATGAACATAATAGAGAATTTAGGGGAACCGACTGCTCTGCCCTATGGGGTCCAGAGAATACTGATTGCGATCTTCTATAGATTTATTACGATCCACCTCTGACTAACAATCGGAGACCTATATGGTTGTCACTCCAGATTGCTATAACATAGTAACATAGTAACATAATTAGTAAGGCCAAAAAAAGACATTTGTCCATCCAGTTCAGCCTATATTTATATGTTTTGGTCTCCCCAAGGCCAATCACCTGTGCCTTTATAGCCTTTTTACTAGGCACTGCTCCTAATAGCCAGATTCCTACTCCACACTGATGAGGGGCAAAAACCCCGAAACAGCTGTCTGTGGATGGATACCATGCTGTTATGATCAGGTGATTCAGAACCACAATGGACCTAGTGGTTAAGAGCACACAAAGTGACCTGATAGTTACTAACATAGGACGAGCTCTGAGACGTGGGAACTCTGCTGACCACAATCCTTAATCCTATCATACCACACTAGAGGTAGCCGTGGATTGCGCCTAACGCTCCCTATGCAACTCGGCACAGCCTGAGAAACTAGCTAGCCCTGAAGATAGAAAAATAAGCCTACCTTGCCTCAGAGAAATTCCCCAAAGGAAAAGGCAGCCCCCCACATATAATGACTGTGAGTTAAGATGAAAATACAAACACAGAGATGAAATAGATTTTAGCAAAGTGAGGCCCGACTTACTGAATAGACCGAGGATATGAAAGATAGCTTTGCGGTCGGCACAAAAACCTACAAACAACCACGCAGAGGGGCAAAAAGACCCTCCGCACCGACTAACGGTACGGAGGTGCTCCCTCTGCGTCTCAGAGCTTCCAGCAAGCAAGAAAAACCAATATAGCAAGCTGGACAGAAAATATAGCAAACAAAAGTAACACAAGCAAAACTTAGCTTATGCAGGGCAGACAGGCCACAAGAATGATCCAGGAGAAAGCAAGACCAATACTGGAACATTGACTGGAGGCCAGGAACAAAGAACTAGGTGGAGTTAAATAGAGCAGCACCTAACGACTTAACCTCGTCACCTGAGGAAGGAAACTCAGAAGCCGCAGCCCCACTCACATCCACCAGAGGAAGCTCATAGACAGAACCAGCCGAAGTACCACTCATGACCACAGGAGGGAGCTTGACCACAGAATTCACAACACCATGCTTGGCATAGGTGGTTTTCCTTCATAGGATGCTGCCCTTCCCGTGGTTGTTCCTTCCCGGGGAAAGGCCTGGCTCTTCACTGCTTGCGTCGAGAAACACGTGATGGTGTCTCCGCAGCTTCTTTACATGCATCTGCATATTTCCCATAAGGGATGGGGGCAGTGTTCTGGAATCACTGCGTTGAGAAACACGTGATGGTGTCTCCGCGGTGTTGGATGTTTTGGTCTCCCCGAGGCCAATTATCTGTGCCTTTACAGCCTATATTTCATCATAATAAATCCCCAGATCTACGTCCTTGTACAGAACCTAATAATTGTATGATACAATATTGTTCTGCTCCAGAAAGACATCCAGGCCTCTCTTGAACCCCTCGACTGAGTTCGCCATCACCACCGCCCGGTAGTTGGCTCTCATAGCAAGTGAGGTATTCTGCTACATACCGGTGATCTGAACATCGCCTGCATGTAGCAGGACCGATTGGGTTATGGCAGCTTCTAGTCTCCTATGGAGACTATTGAAGAATACCAAAAGTGAAAAAAAGATGTTTTTAAAATTATAAAAAAATAAAAGTTCAAATCACCCCGCTTTCGCCCTATTCAAAGCAATAAAAAAAAATCAAACATACACATATTTAGAATGACCGCATTCAGAATAGCCCTATGCTATGGGTATACGAAAATGGCACATTTTATTTTAACAAAGTTTGACATTTTTTCTCACCACTTAGATAAAACTCTAGATATATATCAGAACCTAGACATGTTTGGTGTCTATGTACTTATAATGACCTGGAGAATAATAATAGCAAGTCAGTTTTAGCATTTAGTGAACCTAATAAAAAAACAAAACGAAAAACTAGTGTGGGATTGTACTTTTCGGCAAATTCGCCGCACTTGGAACACAACATGGTAAAACTAATGGTGTTGTTCAAATGTACAACTCGTTGCACAAAATGCAAGTCCTCACATGGCTATTTTAACCAAAAAATAAAAAACTTATGGCTCTGGGAAGAAGGGGAGAAAAAAAATGAAAATGCAATCCCCAAAATACCTCTGGTTCGTTAAGGGGTAAAGGTGGTTTCCCATGAACAAAGTACTTCTTAATCAATAGATCTTGGAATAATAATAATTTTCACAATTGGATGTTTAAAAAAAAATGTTCCTGTGCTGAGATAATCTTACAAATGTGCCCCTGCTGTGTACTGTGTAATGGCTGTGTCTGACCGTACAGGAACAAGGTCTAATCATACCACAGCTACTGAGCAGGGGAAGGAGCAAAAGAGAGGATACAGTCACTGTAGTGTGAACTTTTTACAGTTTTCATATATTTCACCTGAAAGCCAAATATTCCTAACTTTCTGTGAGTTGTGTATACTCTTCTTTATATAATGAATATGAGGTATCGTCTCATAGCTGTTCTTCATATTTCATGTCACTGGATAAAGATCTTTGTATTACTTTTAGTGATATATGCTACAGAGCACCTTATATTACACAGATATGTTACTAGGTAGGAATGTAGAGCTTTTAATCAGTTAGTCTATGTCTCCACTTTCAGGATTCCCTGCTCTTTGGACGCAGCAGACACCCCGCTCCGCCCAAAGCGCCGCCCCCTGTTGTACGCGTGGTGATTCCGCATGTGTTCATTGAAATATGGATGACACACATGAATGGTAGTAATAATAATAATAATCTTTATTTATATAGCGCCAACATATTCCACAGTGCTTTACAGTTTAACAGTTTCAAACACAACAGTCATAAGTAATAACATTAACAATACAATAATTAAAGCAAAATAGTATGACCCTGCTCGTGAGAGCTTACAATCTACAATGGTAAAAAAAAAAATTCACACGGACCAAAAATGGATACAAATTGGAACCACTATACTGATAAAAGTTATGTAGAAAAAAAAACTGAAGGGGCCAAACTCAGAGGTTACACTTGGCCAGATTCTAACCTAGCCTCCTAGTGATGTAGGGTGGAGCGCCACTGACTGGCCGAGCTGCTACCAATATACACCGTTATTGATCTGGTCTGTACTTTTTGCTGCAAGAAAATCTAAAGAGGAATTGTTGATTTCCACAGCTGTATAATTTTTATCCCTTCCTCGGATCACTCCTTGGCCTACATAAGAAAGTAAAGCAGAACAATGAAGATCTGAGGAGTTTTATTTCCCAATGTTCGACGAATCGACGATTGGATTTAGATGCAAATGACGTCACAGGATACATCGATGCATATCTTCTGAAGCAGGAACAGGTGCGTTAATGGTGCATATGTTACCTTAATTTTCACTTATGAGATCAAAAGGATGTGATATCAATTATTCTGAGAACATCTGAGGGTTTTACTATCTACTTCGTCACGGTTGGTTTTAGGCGACGTGTGACCAAGTGGCCAAAAGTAAAAGTGAGATGGTAAATGCTGAACTATTTATACCAACAACACAATCATATTCAGTCAGTACAGAAGGTCTTGTGCTGAGATTAGAAGCACCGATCTCTGGGGCACTGGTAGGGTTGTTCAGGAGGAAGAACACAATACTAAACTACAGCTTTTTTGGACTTTAAGATGTACCAAAGGTTTAGGCAACATAAGTTCTACCAATCAAAACTGTCTTGGAAGTATTAAAAAGTGTGTGTGAGGTCAATGTCCCAATTCATAATGCGCTACAGGGTAGAATAGGGAGGCAATAGATCTATTGCAGAGAGTGAAGGACCTTCGATGATGTCGCGGTCAGGTGAGCGGTCAGGTGAGCGGTCAGGTGAGCGGTGACCGCGACGTCATCGAAGGTCCTTCACTCACTGCATTCTTAGGGACGGAGACAGACGCTCGCAGCGGTGGCATCCAGGGTCCTTCGGAGGGGTGAGTATATCCATATTGTTTATTTTTATTCTTTATTTTTTACATGAATATGGATCCCAGGGCCTGAAGGAGAGTTTCCTCTCCTTCAGACCCTGGGAACCATCCAGGATACCTTCCGATATTTGTGTCCCATTGACTTGCATTGGTATCGGGTATCGGTGTCGGCAAGATCCGATACTTTTTGGATATCGGCCGATACCATCTGATACCGATACCTTTGAATATCGGAAGGTATCGCTCAACACTACTAATGAGTCATCGCTTCTTTAAAAACCCAGGTAAAATTACCTGATCTTTGCCCTTCCCTTTTGGGTTGACCTCATGGATTCTTCCTCTGCAGGGTAATAGAACTGACTGACTTTTCTACAGTTTATGCTATGTCACCTTTTTCCTCTGTTTCAAATGAGGCTGCAATCTTGGTAGCTACATACAGTATTGAGGCACAGAGCTTGTTGGTTACATATCCTCTGACCAATGCTTATGCAGGAGCATGCTGATGTATCTTCCATACTGATGCACTTAGTTGTTAAACATTGCATGATTGAATGTCATCACAAGTTTCCTGTGACGCTGAGTCACTTCTCTCTTCCAAGCCATGATACAGGGTAATCAAGGAATCCAAGGTCAAAACCCAGAAAGGTACATCATAAACAGAAGTAAAAGACAGAACAAGGTCCGAGGTCAGGCAACGAAAGATCTACAAGCAGAACTCAAGTCACAGAGAGACAAATCACACTGAGCTGAATGTACGTCTGGCAGCGGTCTAGGAGTAACAGCCCAGTTAGATAGACTGGCCATCCCCTTTTGATAATGAACACCTGGAGACAGCCAACACCTCCCAGTCTCAGACTGGACAGTCAAGCTGTCAAACAGCACACAAACAGCTCAGCACGCCCCTGTACCAGACTGGATGATTGAGTTGTAAATCAAAGTACTGACAGGTGATAACAAGGGGAATATTCGTGTTATGTCATTTTAGGAAACAACGAAAGCTCACACATATTTTAATGAAGTTAATCTACTTGGTTCCGTCCTGGATCTCTTCGGTGCTGGAACTGAAACTACATCTACAACAATCCGCTGGGGAATTTTATTGATGATGAAGTATCCGGAAATTCAAAGTAATTCTTGATATATTTTTAAAAGTTATATAAGACTGTAGGTGAACAACTACACTCTCCAAAGACCACCAAATCACCTTTTTCTGAAGGCTACCACTTTACCCAGATTTTCTGTTATCTATTCACTTTTGTATCATATTCCATATACCTGTACAATGAACATCTTTTTGATGACCTCCCCTATAGAAGTCAAATTGTAAATGCAATTTTGCTATAATTGTATATGCAAATTAACAATTAAGTTGAGGTAATTCTAGTATATATTTTTTGCATTTATTGCATGTTTTATATTTTCTAATGCTTTAGAATAATGCTGCCACCCACCCTAGACAGAGGGGACATGCGATTTTTGGTGGAGTGTGACATTTAGATTTCTCCTAAAATACCTTTTTTCATAGCCAATAAAAATCCACATTTTTGTTTCTTCAAGCTTTAGAACTTTGCTACGTGAACTAGTATACCGTGAATTCTTGATGTAATCTCTAGCAGTCCAATAGAGAATGATTGGAGGGACAGTGCCCATGCTTGATTTCCACTCCATTTAAAGATAACCTCTCATGTTCCCAATCCCTATTAACCAGCAGATATAGGATTAATCTTCAGGTTAATACCATTCCAAAGCTGCCCGGCCGCTGCACTGAAAGCTCGGCTACTGAGAGGAAATTAACATTACTCCTCTCAGCATCCTCTGGCTTTCAGTCATAGTGGTGCAGCTGGCGCGGCTTCAGTCACCGGTCAGTACATAGTGAGTGTCACACCCTGGCACTGACTTACTGTTCATACAAATCATCACAAAAATCTATAATATATTAAATGCATTGGTATTGTTGTGCAAGTACAAAATGTAATAAAATATGTTTTCTTTTGCTTTATAGGAAAGGTACAGGAGGAAATTAAAACACATATTAAACCTGGACAGCTGCCGACAGTTGAAGATCGGAAGAAAATGCCTTATACTGATGCAGTAATACATGAAACACAAAGGATTGGCAATATTCTTCCATTGAACGTGTCACACTCAACTCCAACTGATGTGTATTTGCGAGGTTACCTGATCCCAAAAGTGAGTTTTGTAAAAAAAAATGTTGTTATGCTCAAATACTGTATGCACTTACCTATTTGTAAAAGGGACTGCTATGGGGTCCACAGCCATCCAAATAATCTTATATTTTTAAATGTATATAATAAAAATATATATTTTGTGATTTATTGCTCACAGGGTACAGAGGTTATTCCATTCCTGACATCAGTTCTCTATGACAAAACTCAATGGAAAACTCCCTATGATTTCAATCCTAATCACTTCTTGGATGAAAATGGGAAATTTGTCCGACATGATGCATTTATGCCATTCTCAGCAGGTAAGTAATGAGGAGCATTAAGATGAAAAATCAAATCATTTTACATGTCACTGAACTGACAAAACACTACCTAACAAAATGACAATTTTTTAACAAGAAATAATTTATATGTTTTCTAAATCTCATATTGTTTCCTCCAAAAAGTAAAAAATGTACTATGGTCTTATTAAGACGCTCAGAATATGCATGAGCACTTTATAATTTTTTTGCATTATAGGCTAGAGCAATAATAATACTATTGATTTCATTTCTGTTCCAGAGACTAGCGTCTCCGCAAGAGAAAGTGACCTGCTGGGTTTTGAAAGACGGGTCACATGTCAGTGTTCACGGGTGATCCGCAGGTGCACAAACATGCATATTGAACATGGGATTTCTAGAAATCCCATCCACTATGCTTTAACATCTGGTCACTGAGGGTTTGATGCTCCATAAATGTGGAGAGGCAAACTGCTCCCAAGCTTACAATCTATAAAGAAATGGGGGGACACAATAGGTAGAATGTGCTTGTTATGTACAACCCAGCCATCATTATAATAAATAAGGGTTTTTATATAAAGCTGCATTATCCAGTGGTCAGGGTGGATCTGTCTATGTGAAGCTGCTGTTTGCTCTTCAGTGCACAGAGGATGTGGAGACAGATGAATAGGAAGGAGAAGATTATGATTAACATTTAGAAGGAGGGAACAGGGGAGAGTTAGATTAGTGAGTTGAGGTGATAGGCCTGTCTAAAGAGATGTGTTTTTAAAGCACGCTTAAAAACATGAGGGTTAGGTATTAGCCGGATCATCTGGCGGTAGTGCATTCCAGAAAACTGGCACAGCACGAGAGAAGTTTTGAAGACTGAGGTCGAAGGTTCGGATTATAGAGGATACTAGTTTTAGATCAGGTGCAGAATGGAGAGCACTGGTAGGGTGATAGAAATGAGATATAGGGTGGTGCAAAACTGTGGCGAGCTTTGTGGGTGAGAGAGATAAGTTTATATTGTATTTTGTAGTGAATGGGCAACCAGTGCAATGGCTGGCACATCGGTGAAGCGGCTGGATAGAAATATAACCCTGGCTGCCGCATTTAGATGGATTGAAGAGTAGAAAGTTTGGTAAGAGGGAGATCAGTAAAGAGTTGCTGTAGTCCAGACGAGAATAAATAAGAGCGACAGTAAGTGTTTTTGCAGTTTCAAAAGTGAGAAAAGGTTAGATTTTGGAAATGCTTTTAAGATGAAGGTAACATGAGCGAGTGATTGGATACAGGGAATAAAGGAAAGTTCTGTGTCAAATATAACCTCAACACAGTGAGTACATGTCCCAAAGTCTTCACTGTGTTTTCCTTCACCTGGGGCAAGAATTCAGTTTGCTTCTCTGGTCTTTTGACAAAATACACTGACCAAGACAGAGTTGTTTCAATGAGATCCCCCAACTATGTGTGCATTGAAGAGTTGGAACCTTTAGTTAAAATATAATTATATGCCAGGTACTTAGACTTATGAAGATCAGCATTCATTTCTTAATAGCATAGACATATCTGGAGCAATGCAAGGGAGCAAAGTTGAACTTCTCATCTCTTTCCTACAGTAGAACTGCCCCCTCAATTGGCATCCTTGTGGAGGATGGAGTAATATTGTACTTTTCTATGTAAGCTGGGGCTTGGACTGGATACAAAACATACTGGAGCAACGAACAAAAACCATTCAGTCAACGATGCATTCCAGGGGGTTCTAGGAAACTTTTGTAACTTTCTGTAGGTCTCCTTTTTTTCCATGAGACTCATAGTCATTTAGAGACAGTTGGAAAGTATGCATTATATCCAATTTATTTAATTACTACACGTGTTAGAGTCAAAATCTACTTTCAATATGACATTGGTAACTCACTTATCCAATTTCTACAGGAAAAAGAGCTTGTGCTGGGGAGGCCTTGGCCAAGATGGAACTTTTCCTATTTTTCACTGGACTTCTTCAAGCATTTACTTTCTATCCGCCTCCAGGAGTTTCCAGAGAAGACCTCAGTCTCAAGCCTGGCATTGGATTCACATTAGCGCCCACACTATACATGACCTGTGCAAAGCCAAACTATTAGTTTGGGGTGAAAAACAGAGAAAACACAGAGACTGATGTTTATTGTTTGATTATATTTTAATATATTTAATTTTCTATTTTTTTTTATATAATTTTCAAATCTTTTCATTTGAAAGCTGTGGAGTAAATGAAGCAGTAATCTCCAATTATTTTAATCGACTTTTAAACTAAAGAAATCTTTTTCAGTTTTAGTAAGCGCTGCTAGGCTATGTGCACACGTTGAGTTAAATTTCTGCACCATGTCTGCATCTCTTGGCAGAAAAAAATGCAGGTGCAAAAACGCACGTATTTGCTGCTTTTTGGGTACCTTTTTGACCTGCGTTTTTAGTGAAGTCAATGGTGAAAAACTCACATAGAATTGACATGCTACAGATTATTTTCTGCACCAAATCTGCAAGTCAAAAATACTCGTGTGCATGACACTTCAAGTTTTTCATTCACTTTGCTGGCATCAGGTTTTGCCAGAAATTTACACAGAAAAAAATGAGGAAAAACTCACCAAATCTGCGACGTATGCACACAGCCAGACTCCTTTGATTAGGGGTATTTTCTGGCACAAATAAAAATTTTAATGTGCTGTAACTGTGCAAATTTTTTATTTTGCAATATATTTTTTGTTTTCTCCTGACTTCTTGTGCCTTTTATGTCTGAAACAGAAAATAGAACGGACAAACATTGGACAAGTCCGGACAAACATCTAATCTGTCTATAGGCCTCCTGACTAGACATGAGCGAATTTGTTGGAAAAAGATCACCAAATATAAAATAGACAAGAATATGGCACATTCGGATTCTTGATCGTAAACACAAGAAACATTTTAAAAATTGGTAACATTCGGTAAAAAGTGCGGGAAAAAAATTTGAGTTGCCACTAAAGTATTTTGCGCACTTTGGCTACAATAATGGTAGTGTATGATGAGCGTGAGGCACGTGTTTGATGAGGGGAAGGCGTTGGCAGAGCTCAGAGGAGCGGCGTTGCTTCTAAACTTTTTTTTCCCTAACTTTATGTGTTAACATTGCGACGAGCCAATCAGGGTACAGGAAACATCCACAAAGTCTTAACACAATAGCTTGTGTCATTGGCTGCTTGAATCACATGTTCCTCTCCATATAAAGAGGGGACATCTTGTTTTAGCACCATTTTTACAAAGGGCTGGGATATATGTCTCGGCCACTGTTCGATATGAGTCTGGGTTTATGTGCAGTCACCATTTTTACAATGTAATAGTGCAGAGACTGATGCTGGGACTGGTTGAGAAATAGATTTTAGTTAGTTAGATAGATGGCTGTTTGTAAGTCAAATAGTTTAGTTAGCTTGTGTCCTGTGTGGCTGTGAAATTGACCTTCCAGCAGATTTTTTTTGTGCCATTACTGAGGTCCACAGACAAAGATAGTAGGGCACATTTTATGAAAGTGTGTTGTGCACTGATTCTATTGTACTCCATGCACGAATAGTCCTTTCTGAATTTTATTTTTTCAGTTGCTAAATGTGATACAGCAATGCACATGTCACCTTGTCATTTACTTGTGTGGTGACATTGTTCTGTGATTTGAGCTATTGGCCAGGAAAATAAGATTTTTTTGGGCAATTGCTACCATGATTCAGCATGCCATATCTCACCTTGTTATGTAGTGGAGGTGAAATTCAACTGTCTGCATAGCTCATGCAATTTAGTAAACAAAACTACAAGCCTCATCTACACAAAACTAAAATTTATTCTGTTACTAATGTCATACTGTAGGGTACATCTCACTATGAAACTGTTTAAAGCTATGTTATACAGGCCTCATTCACAGAAAAAACATTTTTTATTTGGTTACTAATGTCATATAGTAGGGTAGATCTAATTTTGAAATTGTTTGGAGCATATCTTCTTTGTCATACAGGCCTCATCCACACTCAAACAATTGTTTCTTCTGTTACTAATGTGATACAGTAGAGGATATCTCAGTGTGAAATTGTTTGTAGCCTGCAGGCTATGGTATACAGGCCTCATCCACACACAAAAAAATTCTTCTGTTACTAGCGTGATACAGTAGGGGAGATCTCAGTTTGAAATTGTTTGGAGCATATCTTCTTTATCATACAAGCCTCATCCACACTCAAACAATTATTTCTTCTCTTTCTAGCGTGATACAGTATTAGAGATCTCACTTTGAAATTGTTTGTAGCATGTAGTCTGTTTTACAGGCCTCATCCAGGCAAAAAAATAACATTTCTTCTGTTACTAACATGATACAGTAGGGGAGATCTCAGTTTGAAATTGCTTGGAGCATCTAGTCTATGCTATACAGGCCTCATCCACACACAAAAAAGCTCTTCTGTTTCTAACGTCATACAGTAGAGGAGATCTCATTTTGAAATTGTTTGGAGCATATTTTCTTTGTAAAATATATCTGATCCACACTCAAACAATTCCGTCTTTTGTTTCTAACATAATACAGTAGGGGAGATCTCAGTTTAAAATTGTTTGTAGCATGTTGTCTATGTTATACAGGCCTCATACACACACACAAAATTCTTCTGTTACTAATGTGTCACAGCATTTTGTAAGGTCCACAGTTCATTTTTGCCGCCGAATCCCAATGGAATAACTGTCATAGCAGGTAAAGCCGCTGTAAGGTGAATATAATACAGGAGTTGAGGGAGCTCTATGATCAATGTCAGTAAATTGGATTCTACCAGACACCAAAAGCATTACAATTTAATTCTGAATACTGTGTATGCAAGCAAGTGCCTGTACTGTGGTCAGTCTGTCAGGCCTGGAACCCATGCCATGAACATGTACAAGCCTCATTTTGCTTGGAAACTGCCTCCTCAAAGGAAAGAGACCAGAGTGCCATTGATCAATGTGCACAAGCCTACACACTTCTTCTGGAAACAACCCAACCAGACAGAATGTATCTTTTGCATGGTTTTGATCAACAAAGGAGTAATTACAGGATATATCCCAAAGAGTGTTGAGGTCTGTTAAGTATTACTCAGGTAAAAGGCAGTGCTACAGAGCTCAGGTAAAGGCTTTAGTGTGGGATTGACCATGTTTCAATATGTGTATGGCTGCCTAAATAGGCCTGTAGAGTCTATTAACTAGTCTCTTAGACGTACTTAAAATGTACCGTATTTTCCGGCGTATAAGACGACTGGGCGTATAAGACGACCCCCCAACTTTTCCAGTTAAAATATAAAATCTTCTTAAAAGTCGGGGGTGGTCTTATACGCTGTATGTCGTCTTATAGGGCCGGTGACTAATGTGCCTTTTTTGGGGGGGAGTGGTCCCGATGACGGAGGGGGCGTCTCACAGGAAAGTGTGAGTGGAGTATGCCCCATTACCTCACATTGTAGCTGCAGCCAGCGTCAGCGTGGGGTGCTGGGGAGCAGCGGCGGTTGCTCCTCTTTGTGCCGCGTGGGTGCTGTGGGGCGGCGGTTCCTCTTGGTACAGCGTCGGGGCTCTGTGCTGTGGGGCGGCAGCGGCGGCGTATCTTCCCGCAGAGTCAGTCGGGGCTCCTCCTGCATCTCCTGAAAGCCCCGAGGCGCCGGCAGCTCCATTGCTGCGATGCGGTGGCCTCCGGGATAATGGCCGCTGGGGGCGGCGCATGCTCAGATTCAGATCTCGTCCCGAGATCTCGGGAGACGCCCGCTCCGTCATCGGGACCACTCCCCACCCACCCCCCCACCCACCATATACACCCGGCGTACAAGACGATTCCCGGCGTATAAGACGACCCCCGACTTTTAAGAAGATTTTCAGGGGTTAAAAAGTCATCTTATACGCCGGAAAATACGGTACATAAACTGGCTAATACCCTACCACCATTTTTTGTAAGAACCCAAATTTAGAAAATGTAAGGGAAGCGACAATTTAATAAAGAGACAGATGTCTCATTTAGGAGCCTGGAAAAGACAGCAATGGTCTTTGTCCAGCACCGGACAATGTAAATTGCTAACTAATATATATGCCCTATCTAAGTAACAATTTGTGAAGAGACACATATGCAGACAAGGGGCAACTGAACACTGCGCTGAGACAATGAACTGGACGAGGTTGCTGACTGTTGTGTCTGGGCAACTGCGGGTTGCAGACAGGAGGCATCAGCGGCTCCTTCCTGGACCACAGATTAGGTAGGGCGTAACACAGGGGAAGGACCATTTGTTTCACCATCAGACACAGGTTTTGTACTCAGGTATTCCGACCACCTACTGGAGTGCTGTGTATATGAGCATTATATGGCATGTGCTAACAGAGGTATTGTGTCAAATTTCCCTTTATAAAGGGATGTGTGGGTAAGATTTTCAAATTAGCAGCATATATATAGAGCATGTTTCATTACTCATATTATTATTCTGTGTAAGGCTGAAACCTGAAGAATTGTGTGGAGCATATTAATGCACTGATGTTCCAAACTGTCCAAGTGCAGACCCAAAAATTAACATCAGGCTACCAGACACACGTTTAAAGAGACCGTGAGAAGGGACCATGAGAAGGGCAACACAATAAAAAATATAATAATAGAATATATAGAGATTGAGAGTAGAAATTTGACCTTTGCACAATATTCAAAGGTTTCCAATAATTACCCCAAGGGGTCTGTATCACACACACTGAAAGAGGCCGTGATGGGGACCTCACAATACATTTAGCAGTTATTACAAGAGGTAGAGACAGGGAGTACAAGATTCACCATTGCACAATGTGCAAAGTTTTCCAAAAATTGCCCAAGGAGTCTGTATCATACATGATGATAGACACCATGGGGACATCACAATACACTTTGCAGATATGACAAGAGGTAGAGATTGAAAGTAGAAATTTGACCATTGCACAATGTACAAAAGTTTCCAAAAAATTACCCCAAGGGGTCTGTATCATGTACACTGAAAGAGGCCGTGATGGGGACCTCACAACACAATTAGCAGTTATTACAAGGGGTAGAGATTGAGAGTAGAAATTTGACCAGTGCAAAATGTACAAAGGTTTCCAAAAATTACCCTAAGGGGTCTGTATCACACACAGTGAAAGAGGCACGATGGGGACCTCACAATACAATTAGCAGTTATTACAAGGGGTAGAGATTGAGAGTATAAATGTTACCAATCCACAAAGTACAAAGGGGTCTGTGTCATACACGCTGGTAGACACCATGATGGGGACCTCACAATACATTTAGCAGTTATTACAAGAGGTAGAGATAGGGAGTACAAGTTTCACCATTGCACAATGTGCAAAGGTTTAAAAAAATTACCCAAGGGGTCTCAATTCGACCAGCTGAAAGATGCTGTGATGGAGACATCACAATACAATTAGCAGTTATTACAAGAGGTAGAGATTGAGTGTAGAAATGTTACCAGTGCACAATGTACAAAAGTTTCCAAAAATTACCCCAAGGAGTCTGTATCATACATGCTGATAGACACCATATTAAGGACCTCACAATACAGTTAACAGTTATTACAGGAGGTAGAGACAGGGAGTTCAAGTTTCACCATTGCACAATGTGCAAAGGTTTAAAAACAATTACCCTAAGGGTCTCTATCAGACCATCTGAAAGACGCCATGATGGGGTCATCACAATACACTTTGCAGTTATTATTACAAGAGGTAGAGATAGGGATTACAAGTTTCACCATTGCACAATGTGTAAAGTTTTCAAAAAAGAACAAAACATTACACACATGGGGTATACATAGATGAACACTAAGTACTTGTTGCAGAAGCAGGAGAAGGAGGAGATGATTTCCTGAACAAAATGGGTTTGGATGGTAAGGGATGGACATGAAGACAAGTTCCAAAGAAAACCTTTTGGGCTTCATTTACATTATGCTGCTGTCATCCATAGCATCTGGACATGAACTCTGTCATGTGTGGCAGACTACAAAGAGTCAAACATTCAGTGTCCTCACCAGGAAGAACACTAACTATCCTCTCCTCCTCACGATGCATAGCCTCCTCCTCCTCTTCAGGCCATCCATGCTGGACAGGCATGAAGCTAGGGTTCCTCCTGTTCCTCCTCATCCTCCTCCTCCCACTGTTCCTCGTCATCACCCAATGTGGCCTGAGGATATTGTGTGAGGCTGGGCTGTGTGTTATCAGCCACTATAAAATCTTGCTCCATAGCCACCTACTCAGCATTCAAAGCTTCCTCTTTCAGATTCTGCAGCGAATGTTTTAATAGAGAAAGCAGCAGGATGGTTAAGCTGATAATAGCATCATAAGCATTCACCATCTTGGTGAAGTACTCAAAGTTTTGAAGAATCTCACAAATGTATTCGATACACACTCTCTCAACCGTTGTTATGTATGGGGGTTGAGTGTTACTTGATGGGCATTGAGAAGTTGGAATTCTGACACTTCGCTCTGCTGCTCACTAAGCTTTGCCAACATATGAAAAGTCAAATTCCAGCATGTGGGTGGGTCACTAATCAGTCGGTGACAAGGCAAATTAAAGCGTTGCTGCAGCAAAGTTAAACCGGCAAAAGCCTGAGATGACTTTTGGAAATGTGCGCTGACACGGCATACCTTAGCAAGGAGGTACGGCAAGTCAAGGTATGTTTTTAAAAACTGCTGTACAACCAAATTCAGCACGTGGGCCATGCATGGAACGTGTACCAGCTTGCCGAGCTTTAAAGTCGCCACCAACTTACGACCATTATCGTACACAACCAGATCTGTTTGGAGGCTCAGCAGGGAGAGCCACTGATTGGTCTGTTCTTTAATCCATTTCAAGAGCTTGGCTGTGTTGTGAGCTTTATCCCCCAAACAGATGAGCTTCAGCAGAGCATGCTGTTGCTTCACCATGGCAGTGCTACAGACATCCCAGCTGGGGAGTGATGGGAAGGCTAGTTCTGCTGAGGATGAGGAGGAGGAGAGACAGGAACTGGAATACAAAGAGACAGAAATCCTGATGGAAGTTGGGTCCACTATTCTTCGTGTGGGTAAGATGTGTGATGTCCCAGCCTCTGACTCTGTCCCAGACTCCACCAGGTTTACCCAGTGTGATGTCAGGGAAATGTATCGTCCCTGTCCACAAGATCTTGTCCACATGTCTGTGGTTAGGCAGACCTTCCCTGTGACTGTGTTGGCCAGAGTACGGCTGAAATTGGGTAACACGTGCTTACTAGTGATGAGCAAGTATGCTCGTTACTTGAGATTTCCTGGCATGCTCGGGTGTTCTCCGAGTATTTTGGGTATACTTGGAGATATAGTTTGTGTTGCCGAAGTTGCATGATTTGTGGCTGCTAGACAGCCTAAATATATGTGAGGATTGGCTGTTTGTTAGGAAATCCCCACATGTATTCAGGCTGTGTAGCAGCTGCAAATCATTCAGCTGCAGCGACACAAACTAAATCTCTGAGTATGCCTAAGATACTCGGAGAACACCTGAGCATGCTCGGAAATCTCGAGTATCGAGCATACTCGCTCATCAATAGTGCTTACATTACTCGGGGATGGCATATTGGGAAAAATAGTGATGGCTGGGAATTGGGTACCATGGGGCTGCCACCGCCAAAAGGTCACGGAAAGACTAAGTTCCCACAAGTCAAAATGGCAACATTTCCAGTGTTATCAATCTGACAATGTGGGTGTTTAGCATTTGAACCTGTGGATGGGTGGGTGGATATTTATGCTTTCTGGTTAACGGCTTGGGCAGGGGCAACTTAACGCTGTGCTGGGACAACAAACTGGACATGATTGCTGATTGTTGTGCGTGTGAAACTGCAGGTTGTGGGCAGGAGGCATCACCCCCTGCTTCATGGTCAGCAGACTGGGAAAGTCATAACACAGGGGAAGGGGCAGTGGTTTCACCCTCAGACATAGATTTTGTACCCAGGTGTTCCTCCCACCTATCAGGGTGCTTGGCTGTCATGTGCTTTTGCATGCTGGTTATGCTCAGATTGGCAGTTTTCTTGCATCTTCTTAGCTTGGTTTGGCAGTTGCTGCAAATGCAGCTGTTTTGTCAGAAGGAATTTCTGAAAAAAACTGCCATACAGGGGAACAACGCACCCTTGGGCTGTTATCTAGCCGAGTGGGGTGGCTCTGTGGAACAGTTGGCCGAGTTCTCCCTCTGGTCAAACCACTACCTCTTCTTGCTTGTTTTTGTGCTACGGATCCATCCCTCTCTGCACTGCTGTGCTTGCTAGGCATCCCACCATGCCAGGTTGGATCAGTGGCCTCATCATCGGCCACATTGTCTTCCAATTTCTGAAACTGATCCTCCTGAGTTGAGATTTGAGGCTGACCTGATGGCAGCTGTGCATCATGATTATCCTCCATCTCTTCAGACATGAATTAACATTCCCCAATGTGGCTTTCTCCTGGCCTTGGGTGCTCAAATGTTTGGTCATCACTGCACTCCATCTCATGACCCTCTTTAATGGTGCACGTTGAGAGGCCTGACAAATTACAAGAGAAAGTAAACAGTTCCTCAGAGTGGCCAGTGTTGGGGTCTTATGTCTCCTGGGACTCTTGATGGTGGGAGGAAGGAGGACCAGGTTGAGAACTCAAAGCCTCAGCCTCTTGGCTACTGAAACTTGATCATGTGGAAGACTGCATGGTGCTGCTTGTCAACACACTGGAGCCTTTTTCTGCCATCCAACTCACAACATACTCGCACTTGACTGGGTTCTTTAGTGGTGTAGTGCACTGACCAAATTTTGACAGGAAGCTAGAATGAGATACAGTCACCTTCGGATCTGTCACATGGTCTTGGCGGGTACCACCACATCCATATCCCTTAACGTCACCCTTTCTCATGTTGAATGCATTATGCTTATGAAAAAAAATACTGGATTTAATTTTCACAAGTGCCCCTACAAAGGTCTTATGTACAATACACTATATCTAGCAATGTGTGGCTATTTTTTCCAGATCTCAGCATTATCATGCATGGCAACTATGATGAGCGAGTATACTCGTTGTTCGTGTTTACCCGAGCATGCTCGGGTGATCTTCTAGTATTTGGATGTGCTCAGAGATTTCATTTTCGTCACTTCAGCTGTACGATTTATGGCTGCTAGACAGGAGAATGCATGTTTGTTAGGGAATTCCCACATGTATTCAGGCTGTCCAACAGCCGTAAATCATGCAGCTGAGGTGACGAAAATGAAATCTCTGAGCCCTAGCAAATACTCAGAGATCACCTGAGCATGCTTGGAGAGACCCGAGCAACAAAGCTATTCGCTCATCACTAATGGCAATAGCAGACTGATGTAAATTACAGGTAAATAGTTACATTTGCGTATCCATGCAAGCTTTGCTTCAGTAGCACAACTGCTAGATAAAGATACATACTTTATTAAATGAATAGAAAATTATGATTTTTTTATAGATTACCTTTCTGACACACTGCAGCAGCGGAGTAATGAAAATTATTCCCACTGCTAAATTATCACGTTTGATTATCTCTACCTGGATTGCGCCAGTCGCACAACTGCTAGATAAAGATACGCTTTTTATTAATCCAATAGAAAATTATGATTTTTTAAAGATTGCCTTGCTGACACACTGCAGCAGCGGAGTAATGAAAATTATTGCCACGTCTGTACTGCGTATCTGCATCAACACATCCAGGCTGGGACAGTGGCAGAGGAATTGCTGTGCCATCAGGTTGAATATGCGAGCTATGCAAGGCACGTGTGTGAGGTTGCCTTGGCTTAGGGCCGCCACCAGGTTAGCATCATTATCGCACCAAGCCTTCCCTAGCTCCAGGTTGAGTGGAGAAAGCCATTGCTCAAACTCGACACAGATAGCTGTCCACGACTCTTTATCTGTATGACAGTGATCTCCAAGGCATACTAATTTAAACACTGCCTGATTGAGGTGAGCCTTGGCTGCGCAATACAGAAGAGGGGGGGAAGTCTCTGGTCATTGTTGGAACATGTGTCTCATTAAGGCAGAGGTTGAGGGTGCATGTGGAGGCCCTAGAGGAGGTGGAGGAGGCAGAAGCACTGGAGAAAGTGTTAGATGCAGAGGTGTGCCCTGCAAGCCCTGGGGATTCAAAGACTTTGTGTCTAGCGACACCTTTGTGTCTAGTGCTTTAATTCTCCATCCCTTGGTATATACAAGTTTAATATTCCAACCCAAGATGTTTAGTAGTTTAGTTCTCCAACCGCTGTTGTCTATTAGTCTAGTTCTCCATGTTCTTGTGTTTATTTGTTTCGTTCTCCAACCATAGATGTTTAGCAGTTTAGTTCTCCTACTCCTGTAGTCTATTAGTTTAGTTCTCTATGTTCTGGGGTGTATTTGTTTAATTCTCCAACCATAGCTGTTTAGTAGTTTAGTTCTCCAATCCCTGTTGTCTATTAGTTTAGTTCTCCATGTTCTGGCATGTATTTGTTTTGTTTTCCAACAATAGCTGTTTAGTAATTTAGTTCTCCAACCTCTGTTGTCTAGTAGTTTAATTCTCCATATTATGGTGTGTAGTGGTTTAGTTCTCCATCACCAAGCATCCTGCAAGCATTGGCGCCCCCCCACAGCCACCAGAGTCACCCAGTGCCCAGTCAGTGAGATGTAATGCCCCTGTCCATGCTTGCTCATCTAGGTGTCATTGTTGAAATGCACCCTCACAGACATAGAATTTTTCAAGGAACGGGTGATGTTGTTTTCGACATGCTGGTTTAGCACAGGCACCTCTTTCTTAAAGAAGTAATGGTGAGTAGTGTTGAGCGATACCGTCCGATACTTGAAAGTATTTTTAAAAATGAGCGCGTCAATAGCTTGCGGTGACGTCGCGGCTTGTGATTGGTCGCGGCCACGCGACCAATCACAAGCCGCTATGTCTTTCAAAGCCATTAACGCGCTCATTTTTAAAAATGAGCGCGTCAATAGCTTGCGGTGACGTCGCGGCTTGTGATTGGTCGCGGCCACGCGACCAATCACAAGCCGCTATGTCTTTCAAAGCCATTAACGCGCTCATTTTTAAAAATGAGCGCATCAATAGCTTGCGGTGACGTCGCGGCTTGTGATTGGTCGCGGCCACGCGACCAATCACAAGCAGCTATGTCTTTCAAAGCCATTAACGCGCTCATTTTTAAAAATGAGCGCGTCAATAGCTTGCGGTGACGTCGCGGCTTGTGATTGGTCGCGGCCACGCGACCAATCACAAGCCGCTATGTCTTTCAAAGCCATTAACGCGCTCATTTTTAAAAATGAGCGCGTCAATAGCTTGCGGTGACGTCGCGGCTTGTGATTGGTCGCGTGGCGGTCACATGGGCGGCCCGCGACCAATCAGAAGCCGGGACGTGATTCTCAGGTCCTAAAAGCGCTGATTTTGAACAACGAAGCCTGCCGGTTACCCGCGCTGAGTCCAGGGGCCGCCGGAGAGGTAAATATATCAATATTTTTTATTTTAATTCTTTATTTTACAGATCCCTATGTATCCGATACCGATACCCGATACCACAAAAGTATCGGATCTCGGTATCGGAATTCCGATACCGCAAGTATCGGCCGATACCCGATACTTGCGGTATCGGAATGCTCAACACTAATGGTGAGTGGACAACTGTTACTGGGGGACTGCGACGGCCATCAGCTTTCGGAAACCGTCTGTATCCACAAGGTGGAAAGGATGCATTTCCGTGGCCAACAAATTGGACTGTCCATCCAATAATCACAGAGATCACAGGCAGAATCACCCACTGTGATCTTTGTAGGAAAGAACACTGGCTCCTATCATCTAGACAATTAAGTGATTGGGTGACGATCAACTGAGGAGGCTGCAGGCTGTTCACAATAATTCGTTTTCAGAAAAGTAGTAGTGAGCGTACGGCTTATCCACGTCTAGATTAGAACACATGGAATGTTAGGAGTCGAGTTTCCTCTGCTGCACAGGAGGAATCTCGATCCGTGTCTGCTGCGGTCTCCCATTCTGCATCGGCCGCTGTGGGGTCTGCTCAGCGGAGGCGTCGCTCCCAGCGTCTTGCTGGGACTGATTTTGTGCAGAGGGTTACTGCTGCCTTTTCTGGCTCTCCTGTTGTACCCTGCACTGATCTGCGGCGAGCAGGCTTCTCTGGGACTAAGTCCTTATTTTCACACACTGAGCATCCCCAGGGCAAGATCTCCCGTTGGAGATCGAGGGTCACATGCTCAGGTACTGCAGCACATTCCATTGGTCCTCCAGGAAGGTCCTGAAAGGGCAAAACTTCGGTAGCAGCTTCCTGTGCTGCAACTATATAAACTGCGCATGACCGCACGGCCATACGCTAGTATTGTCTTGTAAATATGTGTGTGTGTTGTGAGTGAAAGTCGCTCTTTAAATAACCCTCCCTATTGGATGACTGTTCGCGGAAGGTGTATGTTTGCTATCTAGCGCCCGACTTATCCAACAGCACGTAACACACATTACAGCTACCAGTTGCTGTGTCCGCCAGTACGGCGCCATGCGCTTGCTCTGCGCTTTCCTTACCCAAGCCTGGGTGGTTAGTGGCGTCCGTCAGTGCGGCACCACACGCACTCTTGTGCCTTTATATTATTATTTATGTTCCTCTGACACCCCAGTTGCGGTGTCGAGCGCATGGGGTCTTCTGAACTCAAATCCTCAGTCTCGGGTTTGAGATTAGTGACTCCTTGCTTGCGCTCTATGTGCGGTACCGCGGTCCTGTGACGCAACAGGGTCGCTTCCTTCACACAGGGTGAAGCTAACCCATGTGTGTATTCTTATAGTACCGCCATATAGTCCGTCTTTACTAGCAGCAGGGTTTTTACCTGCACGGTGGACCTCGGACTGCGAACGCACCTAGTTCCATTTCATCTTGTACTTGGTGCGCTCCGCCAGTCCTTAACATAATACTGAAAAAATCAAAGAAACAAAGTCAGACGCACAATCAGCTCCGACACACCTGTGCTCCACCTCCAGATAGCTGAGCGTTGTATTTGCCACCACAGACTTGGGTGCTCGTAGAAAACAGAAAAAGATATCTCCAATAGTGCAATAAACAAGAAAACGAGCACTCACCATCTGTGCAAAAAGTCTGTCCTTTATTGAGGCTTCATGTTAAAAAAGCAGGATACAGCAGGGAGAACCTGAGGTTCCTATGACGACGATCGTTTCGCTCAAGTGAGCTTCTACGGGTCCCATACGGGAGACCCGTAGAAGCTCACTTGAGCGAAACGATCGTCGTCATAGGAACCTCAGGTTCTCCCTGCTGTATCCTGCTTTTTTAACATGAAGCTTAACATAATACTAGCGCCAAGGTCTGGCTAGTAAATGGCGGACATTCAGCAATCTTTGCGGTGTATCCAGCAGCTGGAGGGTAGGTTGGCGGCTCTCGAGAGCTCAACCTCAGCTGTGGATGCTACCGCAGTTGATGTACAGGCTGCTAGCGTGGCTGCAGCAACCTTGTCCACTGCCACCCCTGTTCCGACATTATCTCGCCTCCCGTTGCCAGAAAAATTTTCTGGAGATTGCAAAACTTGTAGGGGATTCGTGAGTCAGTGCTCTATCCATCTCGAGCTCCTGGCTGCACGTTTTCCTACAGAGCGGGCTAAGGTGGGATTTATTGTGTCTCTCTTGTCGGACAGGGCGTTGGAGTGGGCTACGCCGCTGTGGGAGCGAGGTGATCATGTGGTGCAGAGTGCTCCGTTGTTCCTGAGCACTCTGAAAAAGGTCTTTTTAGGACCTCAAGTCACCCATGACACAGCGCTCCAACTACTGGCATTAACTCAGGGTGAGTCCTTGGTCAGCCATTTTTCCGTCCGCTTCCATACATTAGCTTCCGAGCTGGAGTGGTCGGATAAAGCCCTTATTCCCATATTTTAGAGGGGCCTGGCTGATCACGTTAAGGACGCTCTGGCCACTAGGGAGATTCCTTCCACACTGGAGGAATTAATAACCGTCTCTACTCGTATTGATCTCCGTTTTAACGAGCGGAGGTTAGAGCGAGCCCAGTGTAGGCAGAGGTTTCGGCTGGCTCCCACCTTCGCCAAACCTTTGGAATCTCCAGTCCAGGCATCCGAGTCACATGAGGCCTTAGAGGTGACACGAGCGGGATCCAAATCTCAGTCCGCCCGTGCACATAAGGTCTGTCATGTTTGCCAGCAGTCAGGACATCTTGCCTCCAAGGGTCCTCAGCGGTCGGGGAAACGTCAGCGTCTAGTGGCAGTTGGAGGAGGTACACTAGACATGGCGACGTTTGCCTCAAAATTGTCCTTCAAGGGGACAATTACCATAGGCCCATCCACTCTTATGGTCGAGCTATGCGTGGATTCTGGGGCAGAGGGTAACTTTATGTCTTCCACATTTGCCCAGCGTCATGCAATACCCTTGGTGATGCTCGCCAAGCCAATAACCGTTCGAGTGGTAAATGGGTCAACACTACCCTCACAGATTACCCACCAAACATTCCTTTCACGCTTTCTGTGTCTCCATCACATCGGGAGATAATCTCCCTATTAGTCATTCCTGAGGGAATTGATGAGGTCCTGTTGGGGATACCATGGCTTCGCTACCATTCTCCTCATATTGAGTGGTCCTCAGGGAGAATTTTGGGATGGAGTAAATCCTGCGAGGGTAGATGTCAGAGGGAGTGCGTTCAGGTTGCTACTACACAGGTACCCGCAGATCTTTCCTCTCTCCCCAAGCACTGTTGGCCCTATGCTGACGTGTTCTCCAAAAGAGCTGCGGAGACCCTTCCGCCTCACCGCCCCTATGACTGTCCTATTGACCTCTTGCCTGGTGCTGAGCCTCCCCCGGGTCGAGTCTATCTGTTATCTCTCCCGGAGACAGAGGCAATGTCTCAGTACATCCAAGAAAATCTGGCAAGAGGATTCAATAGGAAGTCAGTGTCACCGGCAGGGGCTGGGTTCTTCTTCGTACAGAAGAAGACTGGAGACTTACGTCCATGCATAGACTACAGGGGTCTTAATGCCATCACCGTTAAGAACAAGTACCCTTTACCCCTGATATCTGAGCTGTTTGATAGGCTACGGGGAGCGAGGGTATTTACAAAGTTAGATCTGCGGGGTGCTTACAACCTGATTCGCATCCGTGAGGGGGATGAATGGAAGACGGCTTTTAACACTAGGGATGGGCACTATGAATATCTGGTGATGCCCTTCGGGCTCTGTAATGCCCCAGCCGTTTTCCAAGACTTTGTGAACGACATCTTCCGGGATATGCTCACCACCTCAGTCGTAGTCTATCTGGATGATATTCTCATCTTTTCTCCAGATATTGACTCCCATCGGAGAGATGTTCGCAAAGTCTTTGACCTCTTATGGGAAAACTCCCTCTACGCCAAGTTGGAGAAGTGTGTGTTTGAGCAGGAGTCCTTGCCCTTCCTTGGTTATATCATCTCTGCCCAGGGATTGGCTATGGATCCTGCCAAGCTACAGGCTGTAATGGACTGGCAGGAACCCCATTCTCTTAAAGCGGTGCAGCGCTTTATGGGGTTCATTAATTACTATCGCCAGTTCATTCCACACTTCTCAACTTTGGTAGCTCCCTTGGTTGCCCTCACCAAAAAGGGAGCAAATCCCAAGTTGTGGTCAGAGGAGGTCTCCAAAGCCTTTCTCTCGATCAAGTCTCATTTCCCTAGCGCTCCCATCCTACATCGCCCCTATGTTGATAAACCATTTATCTTGGAGGTGGATGCCTCATCTGTTGGTGCTGGAGCAGTCCTTTTCCAAAAGGATGCTCAAGGTCGGAAGCATCCTTGCTTCTTCTTCTCCAAGACCTTCACACCAGCGGAGAGGAATTATTCCATCGGGGACAGGGAGTTGCTAGCCATGAAGTTGGCTTTTTCAGAGTGGAGACATCTCTTGGAGGGAGCTCGCTTTCCCTTCCAATTCTTCACTGACCACAAGAACTTGGTATATCTACAAACGGCCCAGCGGCTGAATTCTCGCCAGGCTCGATGGTCCCTGTTCTTCTCCCGGTTCCATTTTACTCTCCATTTTCTCTCCAGGGAGAAGAACGTTCGTGCCGACGCTCTCTCCCGCTCCGTAGTGTCATCTGAGGAGGAGGAGGAGGAGCCTCGGCTTATTGTCCCTTCTGAGAGCCTGAGAACTGTAGCTCCGGTTTCGCTAGAGTCTGTGCCCCCGGGCAAGACTTTCGTGCCAGCTAACTTGCGACCGGAGGTTCTCTCTTGGGCTCACTCCTCTAGAGTGGGTGGGCATTTTGGGACCAAGAGGACATCTGAGCTTTTGGCGAGAACATACTGGTGGCCGCATATGGCCCGAGATGTCAGGGACTATATTCAGGCGTGTATTTCTTGCGCCCAGAATCGGTCTCCTCAGCAATGGCCTGCTGGGTTGCTTTACCCTCTAACGGTGGCAGACAGGCCCTGGGAGATGGTCGGGATGGACTTTGTGGTGGGCTTACCCAAGTCGCGTGGCTGCTCCATTATTTGGGTTGTCACCGACCATTTCTCTAAGATGGTGCATTTGGTGCCGCTTCCTCGGTTACCTTCAGCACGGGCCTTGGTGGTGTTGTTCATTAAGCACGTTTTCCGATTGCATGGTATGCCTGATAAGATTGTCAGCGATCGGGGTCCCCAGTTCGCGTCTCGGTTTTGGAGAGAGCTCTGCCGTTTACTCAGCATAGAGTTAAACCTCTCCTCTGCATACCATCCCGAGACGAATGGGTTGGTGGAGAGAACCAACCAGACTCCGGTGACATATTTGCGTCATTTCGTCTCTGCTAGGCAGGACGACTGGGCATCTTTGCTACCTTGGGCGGAATTTGCCTTGAACAACGCCGTAGCCGATTCCACTGGTCAGACTCCTTTTCTCCTTAATTACAGCCAGCATCCGCGTGTCCCTGTGCCCATGCCCGTGTCATCCACCGATTCTAGGGTGGCAGACTGGGCGGTGGAGGCACGTGACATCTGGGACTGCACACAGGATGCCATCCGGGCCTCCAAGGAGAGAATGAGGGTTTCGGCTGATACACACCGGCGCCCCGCTCCGGTCTTTGCTCCTGGCGACTTAGTGTGGCTCTCCGCCCGTAACATCAGGCTGCGAGTTGAGTCCACTAAGTTTGCTCCTCACTACATTGGCCCGTTTAAGGTTCTGGAACAGGTCAACCCTGTGGTCTACCGTTTGCCTATTCCTCCACGCCTTGGTATCACGGATACTTTTCACGTTTCCCTCTTAAAGCCCGTTTGTTTGTCCCGGTTTTCTGAGACATCTGCTGGGATATCGGGTTCATCCACGGATGAGTTTGAGGTGAATGCTATTGTGGGGTGCAAGGTGGTACGTGGCAAGAAATTTTATCTGGTGGACTGGAAGGGTCACGGCCCAGAGGATAGAACCTGGGAGCCTGTGGAGCACATTCGGGCTCCGCTGCTTATTGCAGCTTTTGAGCGTAGTGAGGCTCAAGGAGGGGGGGGCCCTAGGAGGGGGGGTAATGTTAGGAGTCGAGTTTCCTCTGCTGCACAGGAGGAATCTCGATCCGTGTCTGCTGCGGTCTCCCATTCTGCATCGGCCGCAGTGGGGTCTGCTCAGCAGAGGCTTCACTCCCAGCGTCTTGCTGGGACTGATTCTGTGCAGAGGGTTACTGCTGCCTTTTCTGGCTCTCCTGTTGTACCCTGCACTAATCTGCGGCGAGCAGGCTTCTCTGGGACTAAGTCCTTATTTTCACACACTGAGCATGCCCAGGGCAAGATCTCCCGTTGGAGATCGAGGGTGTCACGATTCCCCTGACCTCTGTCACCAATTGGTCAGGATTCCCACCGTGACCGTCACCCCTACGTCACGGATTGAGGTGACTTTAGGCCAACAGACGGCTATCACATGTGCAGGGGGGCTTATCTTAGTTATCCCTCCACTCCACAATGTGATGAAAAACCACACACAAGGCTATTGACCTCTTAGTTTACAGCAGGGGCTTATTCTAGGTATCCCACTGCTTTCAATATACCACAAACTGCAGGGATTTATGTATATCCCACTTACAGTTCCACTTAACACTTGCAGCTCTCTGGCGCCCCTTACTCTCAGGTCAGATTAGGTACTGCACCCTGGGTAATTAGTCGCCAGAAAGGCTGCCTGCTATGTACTGGCTATTGGGCATGCTGCAGCGACGCGATAACTACTCCCACTTAGGCAGGATCAATAATTATCAACGCCGCAGTCGCTACAGCATCGCTCAACAGTCTGCACACTTTCGCTGCCACCAGCTTCGATTAAACGGGTCCGAAGCTAACCCAACACAGTAGCGTAATTCTCTTCAAGAGACAGGGTATGGCTTTTAGAGCATGGAGAAATGAACTAACATATAATAGTATATCCCATTAAAAAAATTAGGCAGTGCTTTATCAAAAATATTTTATAAAGATGTTACAAATGAGACAATTGCAAATATGTACAAGGGTAATTATAACATAAAGGGAATAAATGAGAAAAAGCAACACTTACATGTTCAAAGCATGACAGGCAAGCAGGCTAGTGGAGTTTTCCATATGTCCCAGCTCATTAGGACGTGTGCAGGGCTCTTCCAGGAGAAGACAAGAAGTCCACAAGAAGAAATCAAGCAGAGAGACTGAGCTGGGGAGCCTGCCACAACTTAATACATTAAGGCTTTGACATCACAGAAGGGCTGGCTTATCCAGACCCTCCTCTCTCTACATTCTGAGTACTTCAGTCTTAAATTTATCTACTTGCTATAACTTTGCTACAAAACATGACAGAGTCAGACCCAACCTATCATTCATCTCGGATTAACGTGAGCATTCTAATGAGATCAAATATGTCCTATCTGGGATACATATTTACAGAGAAATCCCTACTTCTTTACCAGATGGAGTTAGAAGCCCGTGTTTCGCGGGATGTGTAGATACACCGAGTGAGAATAAGAATTTATATTTTTGTATTTCTAGCTTAAATCGTTTGCCTAATATCTAACAAAAACTAAACAAAGAATCTTTCAGGAATTTTGAAGTTTCTACATCACTTATAGCTGAACAAGAGCTTACACAGGAAATGCCAGTCGTAAATTCCATTCGGTAATAAAACTTCCCCCAGTACATTGCAAAGCAGCTCTTGGCTGAATGAAAGGGAAGGGATTTGAAGCTCCAACTGTTGCAGCATCCCTTCAAGAAGGGGGGCTTAGCCCACGCAGGCTAGCAAGAAAACTAACTTATGATATACATTTTCCTCACACCTCCCCCTTCAGGTGTGCGCTAGGGAGGCAGGACCTGACAGTATGCCTCCATGGGCACCTCAGTAGGTTCACCCTGGCGGGAGAGTCCATCTGCATTTCCATGCTCTTTGCCCGTTTAGTGTTCAATGGTGAAGTCAAACTGCTGAAGGTCAAGGCTCCAGCGTAGCAACCTGCCGTTGGTTCCACACATGGCGTTTAGCCAGCGCAGAGGGTTGTGGTCGGTCACCACAGTGAAGGGTCGACCGTACAAGTAGTGCTGCAAGTGCTGCAGGGCCCAGACTATGGCCAGGCACTCCTTCTCGATTGTGGAGTAGGCCACTTCCCTCGGAAAAAGTTTCTGGCTCAGGTATAACACGGGGTGCTCTTGGTTCTCCGAGTCAACCTGGCTGAGCACAGCACCAAGGCCAAACTCGCTGGCATCGGTCTGCACCAAGTACGGTCGACTGCTGTCGACTGCTTTCAACACAGGGGCGTTGCACAGTGCGGTTTTCCACGCCTGGAAGGCCCCCTCACAGCCTTCTGTCCAGTTGACGATGTGGGGTAGCTTCTTCCTGGTGAGGTCCGTCAGAGGTTTTGCCAGGCTACTATAGTGCTGTACGAAGCGCCTATAATACCCTGCAGTGCCCAAGAAGAACATCACCTGTTTCTTGGTCACGGGAGTGGGCCAGTTCACGATCACTCCCACTTTGTCAGGCTCTGGCTTCAGGGTGTTCCCGCCTACCCGGTGCCCCAGGTAGTGAACCTCCCTCATGCCCATCTGACACTTTCCCAGCTTGATAGTCAGTCCTGCTTGGTGAATTCACCTGAGCACCTCCTCGAGATGCTGCAGGTGTTCCTCCCAGGAGGAACTGAAGATGGCAATGTCATCCAAGTACGCCACGGCGTACTTCTCCAGTCCCTGAAGCAGGAGGTTGACCATCCGCTGGAAAGTGGCAGGGGCATTCTTCATGCCGAAGGGCATGACCGTGGACTCGTACAGTCCAAAGGGTGTGATAAAGGCGGACTTCTCCTGCGCCTCAGGGCTCAGGGGAATCTGCCAGTATCCTCGACTCAGATCCATTATTGTTAGGTAATCTGCGCCAGCTAACTTCTCAAGCAGCTCCTCGATGCGCGGCATTGGGTGCGCATCCGAGGTTGTGATGGCGTTGAGCCCCCTGTAATCCACGCAGAACCGGGTGGTCCGGTCCTTCTTTGGCACGAGAACTACAGGTGATGCCCACGCGCTCTTTGACCGTCGAATCACCCCCAGCTGTAACATCTCATCGATCTCTTGGCTCATAATCTGCTGCACCTGGTCAGAGATTCGATAGGGTGTTCGCCGTAGTGGGGCGTGATTCCCGGTGTCCACCTCGTGGACTGCTAACTCAGTCCTCCCAGGTCGGTTGGAGAACACGACCCGGAAGGGTTCCAGTGTGGTTTGCAACTGCACCCGCTGGGGTTCAGTTAACGAGGCGCTTACCTCCACATCCTCGATGGACCCATTGGCCTTGGCTTGGGCCAGCAAGTCCAGGAGGGTGTCTTCCTCACCGTCTTCGGGCAAGCTGCAGACCGGTAGGACGAAAGGTTCACGTTCGTGATGAGCCTTCATCATGTTGACGTGAAAGGCCTTTCGCCTACCCCGAGCGTGGTCAAGCGTGACCACGTAAGTGACCGGGTTGAGCTGTTGGTGGACGACGTACGGGCCCTCCCAGGCTGCCTGAAGCTTATCCGTTGGTACGGGGACCAGCACCCACACCTTTTGACCCACGTGGTAGGTCCGCTCCCGGGCATTCTGGTCGTACCAGTGCTTCTGATCAGCCTGAGCCTGCGTCATGTTGTCATGCACCAACTGCGTCAAGGTCTGCATCTTGTCACGGAAGCGCATAACATACTCCACTATGGACACTTCAGAAGGGTTCAGCTCTTCTTCCCAGGATTCTCTTACCAACCCAAGGGGTCCCCGGACTCGCCTGCCGTACAGGAGCTCGAAGGGGGAGAACCCCGTCGAGGCCTGCGGAACCTCTCGGTAAGCGAACAGCAGGTGTGGGAGGTACCGCTCCCAGTCGCGCCCTTGAGTCTCAACCAGCATGCGTAGCATCTGTTTGAGGGTACCATTGAAGCGTTCACACAAGCCATTGGTCTGTGGGTGATACGCACTCGATACCAGGTGCTTCACCTGCATTCTCTTACAGAGAGCCTCCATTAGGCGAGACATAAATTGGGTCCCTTGATCAGTAAGCATTTCCCTGGGAAACCCTACATGTGAAAAGATAGCCAACAGGGCATCCGCCACCTTATCTGCCCTAGTTGACAACAGAGCTACTGCCTCTGGGTACCGGGTAGCGTAGTCTACCACAGTAAGGATGTATTGCTTTCCAGAGCTGCTGGGGACGGCCAGCGGGCCCACAATGTCCACTGCGATCCTCTGGAAAGGCTCCTCTATCACTGGCAAAGGGATCAGGGGAGCCTTAAGAGCAGGCCCCGCCTTCCCCACTCTTTGACAAGTGATACAGGAGCGGCAGTAGTTTGACACATCTGTCCCCATCTTAGGCCAATAGAAGTGTTGAGACAGCCGGGCCTTCGTTTTGCTGATCCCCAAGTGTCCAGCTAGCGGGATCTCATGGGCAATCCGCAACAACTCACCCCGGAATTGCTGGGGGACGACCAACTGTCTTTCCCTCAACCACTCCTTTTGTGATTCTCCGGGTACTGTCTCCCGGTATAACCTTCCTTGTTCCCAGAACACCTTCTCCTTATCAGTCTCGGAGAAGAGCGTCCCGGCAAGTTGTCTCAAACTCTCTAGGCTCGCATCTGTGTGCAGAGCGGCCTGAAACTCCTGGCTAGGGGAAGCCAAAAGCGACGTCAGGGTCCCTTCCCCACGGGAACCCTCTTGGACCTGCTCTGGGTCCACCTCTGGTTCAGTCACAGTGATGACTGAGGAGGGTCCGGAAGGCAGACAGTTATCTGCGTTCCGGGCACTCTGACTGCGGGTGACAGCAGCTACGTAGGCTGTCTCCCCGGGGGTTTCTACAGTCCCATCAGCCGGCGCTGCTATGGGCTCTACCTCCCCATCCACCCCCAACACTCCAGGGGCAGTGCTACTTATGGGCCAGTTACCTTCCTCGGTGGCACTGGTCACTTTCATGGCATCACCTTCCTCACGGTTCCCATGCATCTCCCCATTTCCTGTAGCACCGACACTTGCCCCTGCTAGGGGTTCCTCAGCCGTCTCACTCCGCAGAGCGACGTGGCTGGGCACGCCTGTACCTATGGACACATTAACCTTCACAGAAAAATCATTATCAGGTTCAGCTGGCACAGGTACAACATATTCACCATCAATCCTAGGGAAAAAATGGTTAATAGATGCATCATTACAAGATAAAGCATAGTCAGGTAACACATGCGATTTCCCATCATCATCATCATCAGGGTTAACTTTACCCTCATTAGTAGATTGGGGAGGGGTGCCAGGGACGTAGTATGCAACCATCCTCCCCAAATCAGTCCCCAACAAAACATCAGTGGGCAAATTATCAGACAGCCCCACTTCCTTCACCCCGCTCCCGGCACCCCAATCAATAAAAACCCGGGCCATCGGTAAGGGACAGCTGATGCCCCCAATCCCAGTGACAGTTAGGGTTTTCCCCGGAATGATTTCTTCAGGGGCCGCCAGTTCGGGTCGGATGAGGGTTCGTTAAGCCCCGGTGTCCTTGAGGCCTGTAGCAACATGGCCTCCCACAGTGACGTGCTGTACATTGTCACACACCCTCCCAACCACACCACCCACCAAAAGAACTGCTGCATAAGGCCCTGGGGCCTTGGCTGGGGTGTTCTTCGGCTTGGCTGGGCAGTAGGTACTGATATGACCAGTCTGATTGCAGTGGTAACACTTGCGAGGTTCGGTGGTAGGTCTGGCGCTGCTGGCCACGGGGACAGGACCTCTGGTGTGCTGGCTGGCAGGGGTACTGGTGTTGGTTGCAGGCTTACCCCCTCTCCAGCTGGTGGTGACTGGCTTCCGCACTTCCGATCTATGGTTGGCCTCATAGGCAACGGCAATCTGTGCTGCTTTCGTCACGTCTTTGGGTTCTCTGTCCATCACGAACTGTCGCACCTCAGCTGGGCAAAGATGAAAGAACTGGTCTTTGATCATCAGGTCTCGCAGCTGTGCAAAGGTGGTCACTGACAGTCCTTGGGTCCACTGGTCAAAGTGGGTCCCCAGTCCATGCACCACATCACTGTAACTGTCGTGTGGGCCACGTTGGAGGGTCCGGAACTTTCTACGGTACACCTCGGGTGTAAGCTGGTACTTGGCTATCAGAGCCTGCTTGATGGCCTCATAGTCACCATCTTGTTCTTGAGGGAGGGCAGCAAACGCCTCCAGAGCTTTACCTCTCAGCCCTGGTGTCAGGTATCGGGCCCATTCATCTGTAGGCAGCCGGTACTGTCTGCAGGCTTTCTCAAAGGCCCGCAGAAAAGTGTCCAAGTCCCCGTCCTTCTCCATAACAGGGAAGTGATCGGGCCGGGGCTTAGGTATCTGAGCGCTGCTGGGCTCACGTCGCTGGGCGGTGGAGGGCATCCCCCCTGCCGGAGCATCTCCAGTTCATGTTCTCGCTGGGCTTGGCGCTCAGCTCTCTCAGCCTCCCGCTCGGCTCGGGCCTCTCTCTCGGCTCGCTCCTGGTAGTGCTGGATCAGCTGCAGACGTCTCTCTAGGTCATCCGCGGAGCATTGTTGCAGAGCCAGCTGCAGGAGGAGGTCTGCACCCCCCTAGTTGCCAGTAGGGCCCAAATTCAGTGGTTGGACCTCTGCTGCAGCACCATGTTCGCTTGTGCTGGCTTCTGCGGCCTCTGGGCTCTGTGGCCTGGCTTGGTCTGCTTCAAATTGCACCAGTTCAGCGACCATTTGAGCCTTGGTCTTACCCTGGGGGTTCAGGCCATGGCACGTGCATATCCCAGCAAGAAAGTCCTTCTTCTGCTGGTTGTACCAGGCTTCCCCTTTCGCAGCCATGGTTGCCAAATAAAAGATAGGATAGAAAAACAAAGAGAAGGGGAGGGGATAATTACCCGTACACAATTGTCTCACAACTAAAAAGCACTGAGTTCGTTCTCCAAACTTATTTGCGCAGAGTCCTCGCAAGAACTTTCTGCAAGTTTTTAGTGAGAGGAATGATTACTCAAACCAAATCACTAATGCTCTAAGATATCCCACCGCCTTGCCACCAATTTTCACGATTCCCCTGACCGCTGTCACCAATTGGTCAGGATTCCCACCGTGACCGTCACCCCTACGTCACGGATTGAGGTGACTTTAGGCCAACAGACGGCTATCACATGTGCAGGGGGGCTTATCTTAGTTATCCCTCCACTCCACGATGTGATGAAAAACCACACACAAGGCTATTGACCTCTTAGTTTACAGCAGGGGCTTATTCTAGGTATCCCACTGCTTTCAATATACCACAAACTGCAGGGATTTATGTATATCCCACTTACAGTTCCACTTAACACTTGCAGCTCTCTGGCGCCCCTTAGGCCTCTTTCACACTTCAGTCTTTTGGCGTCAGTCACTACCGACATAGTGACGGATTGACGGATCCGTCACAATTGTTGCGAAAACGGTTCTAACGTTCTAACGGATCCGTTTTTTTGATGGATCCGTTACTTGGGGGTTGTCTGGGAGAAGTATCTACTTTTTGGAGCATGCGCAATTGAAAAAACGGATTGGGGTGACGGATCCGCCGAAAAAACGGTTGCGGCGGATCCGTCGCCCATAGGCGCCCATTCTATGGAATGGCGGACGCGACGGATCCGTCGCGATCCGTCATTTCGGCGTTGACAAAAAACGTTCCAATGTCCGTCTATTTTCAGAAAACGTCCGCCAAATTTCGACGGATCCGTCGCATGGCGGACGACCATCCGTCACAATCCGTCACTAATGCAAGTCTATGGGAAAATAACGGATCCATCAAAAAAAATGACGGATCCGTTATTTGAGGAAAATGGCGGTTTTAGACTGACGCCAAATAACTGAAGTGTGAAAGAGGCCTCACTCTCAGGTCAGATTAGGTACTGCACCCTGGGTAATTAGTCGCCAGAAAGGCTGCCTGCTATGTACTGGCTATTGGGCACGCTGTAGCGACGCGATAACTACTCCCACTTAGGCAGGATCAATAATTATCAACGCCGCAGTCGCTACAGCATCGCTCAACAGTCTGCACACTTTCGCTGCCACCAGCTTAGATTAAACGGGTCCGAAGCTAACCCAACACAGTAGCGTAATTCTCTTCAAGAGACAGGGTACGGCTTTTAGAGCATGGAGAAATGAACTAACACATAATAGTATATCCCATTAAAAAAATTAGGCAGTGCTTTATCAAAAATATTTTATAAAGATGTTACAAATGAGACAATTGCAAATATGTACAAGGGTAATTATAACATAAAGGGAATAAATGAGAAAAAGCAACACTTACATGTTCAAAGCATGACAGGCAAGCAGGCTAGTGGAGTTTTCCATATGTCCCAGCTCATTAGGACGTGTGCAGGGCTCTTCCAGGAGAAGACAAGAAGTCCACAAGAAGAAATCAAGCAGAGAGACTGAGCTGGGGAGCCTGCCACAACTTAATACATTAAGGCTTTGACATCACAGAAGGGCTGGCTTATCCAGACCCTCCTCTCTCTACATTCTGAGTACTTCAGTCTTAAATTTATCTACTTGCTATAACTTTGCTACAAAACATGACAGAGTCAGACCCAACCTATCATTCATCTCGGATTAACGTGAGCATTCTAATGAGATCAAATGTGTCCTATCTGGGATACATATTTACAGAGAAATCCCTACTTCTTTACCAGATGGAGTTAGAAGCCCGTGTTTCACGGGATGTGTAGATACACCGAGTGAGAATAAGAATATATATTTTTGTATTTCTAGCTTAAATCGTTTGCCTAATATCTAACAAAAACTAAACAAAGAATCTTTCAGGAATTTTGAAGTTTCTACATCACTTATAGCTGAACAAGAGCTTACACAGGAAATGCCAGTCGTAAATTCCATTCGGTAATAAAACTTCCCCCAGTACATTGCAAAGCAGCTCTTGGCTGAATGAAAGGGAAGGGATTTGAAGCTCCAACTGTTGCAGCATCCCTTCAAGAAGGGGGGCTTAGCCCACGCAGGCTAGCAAGAAAACTAACTTATGATATACATTTTCCTCACAGAGGGTCACATGCTCAGGTACTGCAGCACATTCCATTGGTCCTCCAGGAAGGTCCTGAAAGGGCAAAACTTCGGTAGCAGCTTCCTGTGCTGCAATTATATAAACTGCGCATGACCGCACGGCCATGCGCTAGTATTGTCTTGTAAATATGTGTATGTGTTGTGAGTGAAAGTCGCTCTTTAAATAACCCTCCCTATGGGATGACTGTTCGCGGAAGGTGTATGTTTGCTATCTAGCGCCCGACTTATCCAACAGCACGTAACACACATTACAGCTACCAGTTGCTGTGTCCGCCAGTACGGCGCCGTGCGCTTGCTCTGCGCTTTCCTGACCCAAGCCTGGGTGGTTAGTGGCGTCCGTCAGTGCGGCACCGCATGCACTCTTGTGCCTTTATATTATTATTTATGTTCCTCTGACACCCCAGTTGCGGTGTCGAGCGCATGGGGTCTTCTGAACTCAAATCCTCAGTCTCGGGTTTGAGATTAGTGACTCCTTGCTTGCGCTCTATGTGCGGTACCGCGGTCCTGTGACGCAACAGGGTCGCTTCCTTCACACAGGGTGAAGCTAACCCATGTGTGTATTCTTATAGTACCGCCATATAGTCCATCTTTACTAGCAGCAGGGTTTTTACCTGCACGGTGGACCTCGGACTGCGAACGCACCTAGTTCCATTTCATCTTGTACTTGGTGCGCTCCGCCAGTCCTTAACATGGAATATGTGTATATGCCGCCGTATGATCACTGCTAACTCCACGGTAACCCCACACTCCTTGCTGACAACAATAATCCTGTTTTTTTTTTTAATTTATTAATATGGGCACATTGGACGCCATTCTTCTTTGGAGGTTTACACCATCAGGGTTTTCCATCTCCTCTCTCTCCAAGTAGGGGTCATATACTGTCCCCCATGCTTATTCACCCACTTCCTTGATCACCTTTCTGCCTTGAGCAACACTTCATGTCCTCAGAATTGCCATCCCTTAACCAGAGAGACTTCAATAGCCCCAACTGCATCCCAGCTTCTATCTCTAGCCACTTCTTGTGGCCTCTCACAACTTTGAATCTCAAAGACACACAAAGACGGCAATATCCCTGATATGGTCTTTGTCCGGCTCAGTTCAATCTCCTACCTAGATAACTCAATTCTTTACCTTTGTTCCCCATGAAATTAGGAGTATAACCACAACTTACACATTTTTAGGTGCTCCCTAAAAACACATCTGATTAGGGTGGCCTATCATGTTCCCTAATCAAAGTCCTTTTTATATATAGCCTATTCTCTTTTTGCATTAATTTATCTGCACCAAAATACTATCATTAAAAACATCAGCTCAGTGCCAAAATATAAGCCCTCACCCAACCCGAGATCACGAAAAATGGAGATGCTATGGGTATCGGAAAACGGTGCAATTATTTCTTTAAGAAACTTTAGAATTTTTCACCACTTAGATAAAAAAGAACCTAGACATATTTGGTGTCTACGAACTCATAATGGCCTGGAGAATCATAATGGCAGGTCAGTTTTAGCATTTAGTGAACATGGTGAAAAAAAAAACAACTGTGGAATTGCATTTTTCTTGCAATTTCACCGCACTTGGAATTTTTTTCCCATTTTCCAGTACACAATATATTACAACAAATGGTGTTGCTTAAAAGTACAACTTGTTCCACAAAAAACAAGCCCTCACATGGCCATAGTGATGGAAAAATAAAAAGTTATGCCTCTGGGAAAAAAGGGAGCAAAAAACAAAAGCGCAAAAATGAAAATACCTCCAGGGGTTAAGGGGTTAAAATGGCATAGTTAAATCGCTAATTGTTATGACCTGGTGGTCAGGACAATAATGGACCTGGTGGTTAAGAGCTCACGGAATGACCTGATAGTTACTGATAATAAAGGACGAGCTCTGGGACGTGGGAACTCTGCTGACCGCAATCCCTAATCCTATCAAACACACTAGAAATAGCCGTGGATTGCGCCTAACGCTCCCTATGCAACTCGGCACAGCCTAAGAAACTAGCTAGCCCTGAAGATAGAAAAATAAAGCCTACCTTGCCTCAGAGAAATTCCCCAAAGGAAAAGGCAGCCCCCCACATATAATGACTGTGAGTAAGATGAAAATACAAACACAGAGATGAAATAGATTTAGCAAAGTGAGGCCCGACTTACTGAACAGACCGAGGATAGGAAAGGTTACTTTGCGATCAGCACAAAAACCTACAAAAAGACCACGCAGAGGGCGCAAAAAGACCCTCCGCACCGACTCACGGTGCGGAGGCACTCCCTCTGCGTCCCAGAGCTTCCAGCAAGCAAGACAACAATAAAAAATAGCAAGCTGGACAGAAAAATAGCAAACCAAAGAAATACAAGCTGGAACTTAGCTTCTGTTGGGAAGACAGGTCACAAGAACGATCCAGGAGAGAACTAAACCAATACTGGAACATTGACAGGTGGCATGGAGCAAAGATCTAAGTGGATTTAAATAGAGCAGCAGCTAACGAATTAATCTCGTCACCTGTGGAAGGAAACTCAGAAACACCCACCAGAGGAAGTCCATGGACAGAACCAGCCGAAGTACCATTCATGACCACAGGAGGGAGCCCGACAACAGAATTCACAACAGCTAATCTCATTTCTATAGGAAGAAGAGCTTGCGCTAGGAAAGCTTGGCCAAGATGGAATTTTTTCTTTTTATTAATGGACTTCTTCAAACGTTTACTTTCTATCCACCTCCAGGAGTTTCCAGAGAAGATCTAAATCTCAAGCCTGGCTGTGGAATTATATTTGTCCCTTTAACATGTCTAGGAAAATGCTCCAGATATATCACTTAATTTAGGCCACTGTGGTATATTTTGCTCATAGTCTGCCTCGTTTAGTTTCAAGCTAAGTTTAGGTCGCAAACAGTAATAAATCTGCCGCAATACGCAAATATTAAAACTATATATATATATGTATCTAATATATAAAGCTGAATGTGTGTGTGTATGTCCGGGATTGGCATCTGCACCGTCGCAGCTACAGCCACAAAATTTTGCACAGTCACACGTCTGGACCCTGAGAGCATCATAGGCTATGTTGTGAGGTGAAATTTTAACCCCGCGCTTTCCAATTCACCAAACAATTTTGCCCCTATCTACATAATGGGGAAAAGTGAAAGGAAAAGTGTTGGAGGCAAATTGACAGCTGCCAGATGTGAACAAGAGCGATGGCGCCAAAGAGTATATACCATACAGTTGCTAAGGTGGGGCCCCAACATGGGATACTCACCACACATGGGGATATGAACACACACACAAAATGCGCCACACACTACCACGTGCTTGAACACATATTACCCTCAGCACACATTTCACCACACATACACCAACCTCGCCACATAAAAGTCGAAACACAAAAGTCACCGCTCAAAACTCGCCATGCACAAAACTTGCCACATGCAAAAACAGGGCTCACGCAAAACTCGCCACAAGTGCAAAACTCACCTCATGGAAAACTTGCCACATGCAAAACTTGCACACGCGGAAAAATTGACACATGCACAAAAGTTGCAACACATGCAAAAGTTGCCTCACACAAAACTTACTCAAAAGGCACCACACATAATACTCGCCACGCGCAATACTCGCCATGCGCAAAACTTGCTGCACACAACTTGCTACACTAACCTGTCACATGCAACTCGACACAAAAAGTTGCTACACGCATGTTGCCACACAAAACTCATCTCACAAAAGTCGCTACATGCATGTCGCCACACGCAACTCAACACACACAACTTGACAAACGAAACTTGCCCTAAAACACACACAAGTCTGGTATTATCCTTCAAAAATAAATATCTGATTAATAAGCAGACAAACTACAAGAGCAACAAATGTACCATATAGGAAATACGGCAGCTGTCAGTCACATGACTGTTGTGAATTCTGCTCTTGGGCTCCCTCCGGTGGTTATGAGTGGTAGTGCTGCTGTCTTTGAATCGAAGCATTTATCAGGTGTGTCCACTTATTGCAATTTGGACTGGGCTATTTAGTCTTGCTTGATCCTTTAGTCAGTGCCAGTTGTCCATTGTTTTTGGAGGATTCACATCCCTACCTGGTCTCTCCTGTTTTGCTGTGCTTTTCTACAAAGATAAGTCCTGGCTTTGTTTTTGCTGTCCACATGCTGTGGGCCTTATAGTTCAGTGCATTTTCATGTTTTGTCTTGTCCAGCTTGTCTGTGTAAGGATTTTTTGCAGCCAAGCTGTATCTCTGGAGATGCAGATATACCCTCCATGTCTTTAGTCAGATGTGGAGATTTGTATTTTCTGTGGTGGATATTTTCTAGTGTTTTAATGCTGACCGCATAGTACTCTGTCCTATTCTTTCTTTTTAGCTAGAAAGGCCTCCTTTGCTAAATCCTGATTTCAGTCTGCATATGTCATTTCCCTCTCCTCTCACAGTCAATATTTGTGGGGGGCTGTCTATCCTTTGGGGATTTTCTCTCAGGCAAGATAGTTTTCCCGTTTCTATCTTTAGGGGAAGTTAGTCCTTAGGCTGTGTCGAGGTGTCTAGGGAGTGTTAGGTACATCCCATGGCTACTTCTAGTTGCGGTGCTAAGTTCAGGGTCTGCGGTCAGTACAGGTACCACCTTCTCCAGAGTACGTCTCATGCTGCTCCTAGGCCACCAGATCATAACACATGACCTGTCTGTTATGTGTATGTGTGAGCTAATATATACTGCCAGGGGGAGGGCTTCCTGTTGGCTGGGGATTTATCAGGCTGCCAATTTAGCTTACAAATACTGAGGTAAAAATACTGAGCAAATAACGTGTGAACAAGGTCTAATACAGGAGGAGATGACACACAGGTATATACTATATACAGGAGAGATGACACACAGGTATATACTATATAGAGGAGGAGATGACATACAGGTACATACTATATACAGGAGGAGATGACATACAGGTATATTCTATATACAGGAGGAGATGACACACAGGTATATACTATATACAGGGGAGATGACACACAGATATATACTATATACAGGAGAGATGACACACAGGTATATACCATATAGAGGAGGAGATGACATACAGGTACATACTATATACAGGAGGAGATGACATACAGGTATATACTATATACAGGAGGAGATGACACACAGGTATATACTATATACAGGAGCAGATGACCTACAGGTATATACTATATACAGGAGGAGATGACATACAGGTATATGCTATATATAGAAGATGACATACAGGTATATACTATATACAGGAGGAGATGACACACAGATATATACTTTATACAGGGGAGATGACACACAGGTATATACTATATATAGAAGGAGATGACATACAGGTATATACTATATATAGGAGGAGATTACATACAGGTATATACCATATACAGGGGAGATGACACACAGCAGGTATATACTATATACAGGGGAGATGACATACAGGTATATACTATATACAGGAGATCATATCAAAAAATACCGCACTCAGACTTGATGTGATGCAAAAAAGTTTTTCAACATGTTTATTGTAGCCAAAAAGAGGTAGTCATAGAAATCTAGGAACAGATGTGTTCAAATCAGACCAAACCCAACGTTTCGACCCACCAGGGTCTTACTCATGGGGTTGCTTGGTTTCAGTGATATGTACATATACGGCAACTAAAGGAAGCAGAAGGGCAACTTCTCTAGTGCGAGTCCTGTCTCTGTAATGTCTAGGGAGGGCGCTCCCGTGTTGAGGTACTCGACTGCACAGTGTTGAAGTGGTAAGTTGATTATATGTCTAAGGAAACTAAGTCTGACACACCATGGTCCTAAGGTATCCTGTGGCAGTGGTGTCGGGTACGGTCCAAAATGGTATACGAGAGAAGGTAGATCTATATGCCCTATTAGATATAGCCGGACTCGGCGTTCCAGATAGTCCTGTAGAGACAGCGCACTAATACCCAGTAGGTTAAGCTTCAATAGAGTGATGGTGGATGATGGACAGTTGAGTCCTACTGTTCCTGTGGAGCCTGGAGTACTGGACCTGAGAGGTCCTGTGTCCATTGTGAGAAGAGGAGGTGGAGCGGCACTCCCGTGCCCTGAGCTAGGCAGGGGAGTGCCGCTGCACCTCCTCTTCTCACAACGGACACAGGACCTCTCAGGTCCAGTACTCCAGGCTCCACAGGAACAGTAGGACTCAACTGTCCATCATCCACCATCACTCTATTGAAGCTTAACCTACTGGGTATTAGTGCGCTGTCTCTACAGGACTATCCGGAACGCCGAGTCCGGCTATATCTAATAGGGCATATAGATCTACCTTCTCTCGTATACCATTTTGGACCGTACCCGACACCACTGCCACAGGATACCTTAGGACCATGGTGTGTCAGACTTAGTTTCCTTAGACATATAATCAACTTACCACTTCAACACTGTGCAGTCGAGTACCTCAACACGGGAGCGCCCTCCCTAGACATTACAGAGACAGGACTCGCACTAGAGAATTCGCCCTTCTGCTTCCTTTAGTTGCCGTATATGTACATATCACTGAAACCAAGCAACCCCATGAGTAAGACCCTGGTGGGTCGAAACGTTGGGTTTGGTCTGATTTGAACACATCTGTTCCTAGATTTCTATGACTACCTCTTTTTGGCTACAATAAACATGTTGAAAAACTTTTTTGCATCACATCAAGTCTGAGTGCGGTATTTTTTTATATGACTATTTGGGCCTTCAGGTCTGTTTTACCAGCACCTTGAGTATTTCCGATCTGAGTGCATACCATCATTTCCCCTATATACAGGAGATGACATACAGGTGTATACTATATAAAAGGGAGATGACAAACATGTATATACTGAGGTGAAAATGAAAGGTGTGAGGTGAAAATGAAAAGGTGTGAGTGCAAAATGAGAGGAGTGAGGGAAAATAGTGGAGTGATCGGAAAATGACAGATGTGAGGTTGAAATGACAAGTGTTAGGGGCAATGAGAGGAGTGAGGGAGAAAATGAGAGGTGTGAGAGAAAATGAGAGATGTGAGGGGAAAATGAAAGATGTGATTGGGAAAATGAGAGGCGTGATGGGAAAATAAGAGAAGTGAGGTGCTATAACTAACTACAGATATTTACTATGCCCAGGCAATGCCGGGCTCTTCAGCTAGTATATATTTATATATATATATATATATATATATATATATATATATACAGTGGGGCAAAAAAGTATTTAGTCAGTCAGCAATAGTGCAAGTTCCACCACTTAAAAAGATGAGAGGCGTCTCTAATTTACATCATAGGTAGACCTCAACTATGGTAGACAAACTGAGAAAAAAAAATCCAGAAAATATCATTGTCTGTTTTTTTAACATTTTATTTGCATATTATGGTGGAAAATAAGTATTTGGTCAGAAACAAAATTTCATCTCAATACTTTGTAATATATCCTTTGTTGGCAATGACAGAGGTCAAACGTTTTCTGTAAGTCTTCACAAGGTTGCCACACACTGTTGTTGGTATGTTAGCCCATTCCTCCATGCAGATCTCCTCTAGAGCAGTGATGTTTTTGGCTTTTCGCTTGGCAACACGGACTTTCAACTCCCTCCAAAGGTTTTCTATAGGGTTGAGATCTGGAGACTGGCTAGGCCACTCCAGGACCTTGAAATGCTTCTTACGAAGCCACTCCTTCGTTGCCCTGGCGGTGTGCTTTGGATCATTGTCATGTTGAAAGACCCAGCCACGTTTCATCTTCAATGCCCTTGCTGATGGAAGGAGGTTTGCACTTAAAATCTCACGATACATGGCCCCATTCATTCTTTCATGTACCCGGATCAGTCATCCTGGCCCCTTTGCAGAGAAACAGCCCCAAAGCATGATGTTTCCACCACCATGCTTTACAATAGGTATGGTGTTTGATGGATGCAACTCAGTATTCTTTTTCCACCAAACACGACAAGTTGTGTTTCTACCAAACAGTTCCAGTTTGGTTTCATCAGACCATAGGACATTCTCCCAAAACTCCTCTGGATCATCCAAATGCTCTCTAGCAAACTTCAGACGGGCCCGGACATGTACTGGCTTAAGCAGTGGGACACGTCTGGCACTGCAGGATCTGAGTCCATGGTGGCGTAGTGTGTTACTTATGGTAGGCCTTGTTACATTGGTCCCAGCTCTCTGCAGTTCATTCACTAGGTCCCCCCGCGTGGTTCTGGGATTTTTGCTCACCGTTCTTGTGATCATTCTGACCCCACGGGGTGGGATTTTGCGTGGAGCCCCAGATCGAGAGAGATTATCAGTGGTCTTGTATGTCTTCCATTTTCTAATTATTGCTCCCACTGTTGATTTTTTCACTCCAAGCTGGTTGGCTATTGCAGATTCAGTCTTCCCAGCCTGGTGCAGGGCTACAATTTTGTTTCTGGTGTCCTTTGACAGCTCTTTGGTCTTCACCATAGTGGAGTTTGGAGTCAGACTGTTTGAGGGTGTGCACAGGTGTCTTTTTATACTGATAACAAGTTTAAACAGGTGCCATTACTACAGGTAATGAGTGGAGGAAAGAGGAGACTCTTAAAGAAGAAGTTACAGGTCTGTGAGAGCCTGAAATCTTGATTGTTTGTTTCTGACCAAATACTTATTTTCCACCATAATATGCAAATAAAATGTTAAAAAAACAGACAATGTGATTTTCTGAATTTTTGTTTGTCAGTTTGTCTCCCATAGTTGAGGTCTACCTATGAAATTACAGACGCCTCTCATCTTTTTAAGTGGTGGAACTTGCACTATTGCTGACTGACTAAATACTTTTTTGCCCCACTGTATATATATATATTACTAATTTAAGGGCTTAACCAATAATAATCTAATCTCATCACTGCTGGGCTTCTAGAGAACAGCTGCAATCCGTGATGGAAAGCAAAAATAGGTTTTCAAATTCTTTACGGCGCCGCTGCTGGGAATGCAAGATTCAATTGAAAAATTGTTATTCAGATTCAATTGAAAAAAAATTCACTATCCAAAAATGCATTAACTTAATTGGTCCTCCTGAATGAAAGACAATACATTGCTGTAGGCAAGGAGGAACCATCTACTAATATTGGGTATATATTGTAGGTCATACAGGACATAGGTATGTTTGACAAGTTCACAACGTGCTTCGACGGTAACCCTGCTTCCTCAGGTGGAATTTTGACCTGATGAAGACATGGTTACCACTGAAACGCGTTATCAAACATACCCATGTCCTGTAGTTCCTAGCATTCCACTGACCGTTCTTTTATTCTACTACTCTACCCATCCTCCGTTGGAGGTAGACGGCTGTAGCTGCAATGGACCTCCTGCTTGCTCAATTTACCCGGCCAGTCTACTCTCTCGGCGCTCCCCAGTGACCGCAACCTGTCTGACTGCTATATTGTAGGCCATGTCCTACGTGGCAGAATCTGGCACAGTTTTTTCAATGATGTTCCCTTTTTTCAATGTAGACCACTATTGGAGTTGCTACTTCTAGGTTCCCATAGATGTAATTGTCAGACATCTCTAAAGCTGGAAAAAAATTTCAGTCTTAGGCCCAAAAATTCTGTTTAGCTGATTACGTTGGTAATTTATTAAAATCTTCAATACACTAAATCTAATGCAAACGAGCATAATTTATATAAAGTTCATCCTGCTATAACTGCAAATAGATTCATTTGAGTCCCCAAACATTAGTATGTGAACTTCATACCTTGGCACTGGTAAAGCTGCAGAACAAACAAGATAAAAAAAACTGCAAATCATATTCTTTTATCCACTGGACACATCACGTTATAACACACCTTGGCCAACATTCATTTGGATGAAATATATAATGCTATGTATGTAAAAACAAGATTGTGCAATCTAAGCCAAGATTGTCTGACGAAGGTAAATGGCAATGGGCCAATCAGTTTATTATAGGTTATTTGTGTCCTAGTAAAGATTAACACATGTAGGAAAAATAAGCCAAAGTGTATAAGTATAAGGACAGCAGCACAATCAGAACTGACTCTTAACAGTACTTCGCTATGGCTTTCGTTGCCTACTTTTTGGCTAGAGCCGATGTGTTGGTATACTTTTCAATTTTCATTGCACTATTCATCTATTGGATAAATGGAATTAAGAAGAGCACAGCAAAGATGCCCCCTGGACCTATGCCTCTGCCGGCCATTGGAAACCTCAACCTGCTGGACCTGGAAAAGCCCCACGAATCTCTGATGCAGGTAGGATACTGTACTTACTGTATGGTCAAGGAGGGTGCAACAATATTTAGCTGGGGGCAAAGGAATTGGGGGTGGTTGCTGAATGAGACAGGTATGAATGGATTCATGGTGGGCATTAAAGATCTGGAGGTCGTATTCTTTACTGAATTGTACACAAACTATTGATGTGAATGAGCACTTTGTGAGCAAATTATTGTCAAGGAATGAAAATAATAAAATAGGGATTGTTCAAATCAAGAACCTCTTGAAGAGCCGTAGACTTGTCATGTTGCTGGAGATGCGTGCAACCATGTTCTGCTATCATGATTTTCACTGTGTTGATTTACTAAGTTTGAGACTCGCTCCTTTTTTAAACAATAGAAGAAGAAAAAATGGATTAATGAAAATACCATAGCATTTAATGTATAGCCAAATGTAACTCCAATACCATTTACAAGGGCATTTATTAATTTCATTTGTAAACTTTGGCCAATATTATGCTATGAGGTTGATTGTCTCTCCTGGTGCTGTAACAGTTTCCAATTTCCTGGGGAGTATTTCTACCAAATATTACAATGGCTGTAAAGATTTATGTCCATTGAAGCACATGAGCATTAGTATTTCAAGTATTTTTTGAATTTTTTTCTTTAAGGGAATATAAAGGGAGGGAGGAGGAGTAAACAATAAAAACTTGGAAAGGAGACAGAAGGGATCCATACGGGCTCCAGTAGGTCTCCTGCAGTATTTGTGGTGGCTGTGGTGTAATTTTACTGAAGATTCAGCAGAGAAATCCCCCTTCTGCCACTTTTCCAGCGTCCATCTGTTTAGCAGGCTGTGGGACTTTGCAAATGCCACATGGTTTTTTATTTGCCTTTTGTTTGGTGCTGGCTTCTGGGCACTGATTCGACCATGGAGGCCATTTTGAGACAGAATCCTACAAACTGTTCTAGTTGACACAGGGACTTGAGGTGACCAGGCCTGTTGGAGCTCTGCTGCAGTGGAAGAGGGGCTTGCTTTGGATTTTCTAACCAACAATTGTTCCCCCTGAGAAGTTGTCTTGCGAGGTCTGCCGGACCTGGGCTTGTCAAACACATCTCCAGTCTCTTCAAATCTTTTTTTATTTTTTTGTATTTGACACTGAGACACATTGAAGGTGCCAGCCACCTCTGCAGTGGATCTGGTCTTCAGCCTCTTGACAATCCAAGCTTTGGTCGCAGGGTGGATTTTTGGCATGTTGTAAGAGCTCAAGTTGCAGTTCAAGTGAAGGTTTGGGGTGCTGGGTTTCTTTTTATACACACACATTAATTAACTGATCATTTACTGAGCACAGGTGAGGATGTGGACTAGGATTGGGTGCATTATATGACCAGGCGACAAAACTTTTGTCTTGCCAAGATCTGACCATTCTGTGTCCATTAACTGATCAATATTTCTGCATTGATGCCAATTTATTTTTTTTAATCTAAACCACATTTCGGAGGGTTTCAGCTTTCAAAAGAATAATTTATAAAATCAATGGATGAATTTAATGTCAGGTTATAAGCTTTTATTTACATAACATGGATAAGCGACATAACTTCTGTCAGGGAGTGTAGTGATAAGGCAACATACTTCGATCATGTCCACATTTTTGCATTTTTCCCCAGCTTCATGGTCTCAACAGCAACTGTGGCTTGTTGGAAGTTCATCTTAATTAGCTCTGTTTGAGTGACATTGTGGTTTGAAACTACAATTTTTTGTCTTTAGAGAAGTACAACTCAAACTATTGTTTTAAATAACTAAAAACACAATATTTTACAGCTTTCTGAGAAGTATGGCGAAATATTTACTTTGCATTTTGGACCCAAGAAAATGGTGATACTTGCTGGATATAAGATTATAAAGGAAGCACTTGTTACCCGAGCTGACGATTTTGGAGAACGGGCGATTGCTCCAATTTTCGAAATGGCTTCAAAAGGACATGGTATTTATAGATATATTTATAATAATATTGTGCATTCTATGAATCAAAAATTCCACAATGTTGACCTGTTAGGAGAGCAGAGTACTATAAAGACCAGTAACTAAAGCTGATTCTGCTATTGAAGATTCACTAAAATCATTAACAAATGTCGTTTATGAGCAAATATTATGAATTGAAAAACTCTTTAAACATCTACGCCAATTCTTAGAGGTTGCGTAATGACTGCAGAAAGTCGTAGCAGAAATTGTCTATAATTCTGCTTTCTTCTCATTCCTGCATTATTGTCATCATCATATTTTTGCTACCTTTTTCTCATTTTCATTAATATTTTTAAACATTTTTTGTGAAGTTTACAAAAAATAATGTACATTTAAAATGAAGCTGCTGATATTTATTGAACAAATCCAGGAGAACAAACACCCGAAGATTTTTTTATCCGGCAAGGATGAACATGTACAAGAAAGACACAAAAGAAAACAGGAGGGAGGTGCTCAGGTTATTCCTAGAAAGTAGCCAGCAGTCCTGTTTTTAACTTTTATCTACCTTCTCCTTCCTCTCCTTCTCCTTCATCTCTTTCTACTTCTATACATCACTATTCTTCCGTTTCCTTCTTCACATTCATAATCCTCATTATCATCATGTTCAGTCTTCTTCCTTTTACATTTTGCGCTTTTCTTTGCTTTCATCTTCCTTCTATTTCTTTTCTTTATCTAATCATTCATTTACTTCTTCATTGTCTTCGTTGTTTATCTTATCTTCACCTTATCTCCTTCCTGGCTTCTTTTCCATCTCCTTCATCATCATTTTCATTATAATAACTATCATCTACATTATTCTTCCTCTTCCTTTTTCTTCTCCATCTTTACCATTATAATCTTTGTTCTACTTTTCTTCCTTTGTTTCTTCTTCCTCCTCCATCAACTTTGTCTCCAACTTTCTTCTTCAGCTTTATCATAATTTTCTTAATTCTTTCTTTCTTACTTTTCCTGTTTTTTTTTTAATAATATTTTACTTTTTCTTTATTTGTCTTCACTTTCTTCATCTTTTCTGTAACCATTATCTTTTTCATTTCTTCTTCTCTTCTTCTTTCCTATTACTTTTGCATCATTTTCTTCTTTCTCATTATTATGGTAGAGCGACTTTTACTTTTATAGGATCGGGTCGGGTTTCACGAAACCAGACTTTTTCAAAAGTCGGGTCGAGTGAAATCGGCTGATCCTATAAAAAAGTCAGGGTCGGGGTCGGCCGAAACACGAAACCCAATGCAGTGCATTGGGTTTCCAATGGTTCCCAGGGTCTGAAGGAGAGGAAACTCTCCCTTCAGGCCCTGGGATCCATATTTAAGTGTAAAATAAAGAATTAAAATAAAAAATATTGCTATACTCACCCTCTATATTATAGCAAAAATATTGCTATACTCATTCCTATTAGGTATATACTCACCCTCGGACGCGCCCTGCTTCTTTCCGGCAGCCTTCCTTCCTAAGAATCAGCGCTTGAAGGACCTTCGGTGACGTCGCGGCTTGTGATTGGTCGCGCGAGCGGTCACATGGGCGGTCGCGCGACCAATCACAAGCCGCGACATCATCTAAGGCCCTTCACGCGCTGATTCTAAGGAAGGAAGGCTGCCGGTTAGTACCAGGGCGCGTCAGAGGGTGAGTATAGCAATATTTTTTATTTTAATTCTTTATTTTACACTTAAATATGGATTCTGATACTGATTTCCGATGTTGCAAACATATCGGAACTCGGTATCGGAATTCCGATACCAGATTCAGAAGATCGCCGACCTCATGGCCGACCCCACACAGGGGTCGGGTCGGGTTTCATGAAACCCGACTTTGCCAAAAGTCGGCGACTTCTGAAAATGGCCGACCCGTTTCGCTCAACCCTACTCATTATTAGTGTAATTAATATTGTGTATAACATCCTCATTTGTCAATTTACATGTGTATTCTTATTTGTGGGTTTTATTTACATATCCTATTTTTAATTCACAGAATGCAACTTCTTCCACTATTTAAAGAAACTATTTATTGGATTGTTTAGATTGTAAGGCTGTTTTCTATTCAGTATGATTTATACTTGCCAAAGATTTTCCTATTTAACTATATTTTAGGTATAATATTTTCTAACGGAGAAACATGGAAATCCATGAGAAGATTCTCACTATCAACACTTCGAGACTTTGGAATGGGGAAGAAAAGTGTGGAAGCCAGAATTCAAGATGAATTAATGCCCCTTATAGAAAGTTTTAGATCTCATAATGGTAAGATACATCATTCTTATTTATTTCACAGCTTCTATATAATCTAACTTCTTGTCTGCTGTTTTCAACAACCCAGTCTACAGAATCCACACGTGGAAAACACCTGCAGCATCCAAACTTATCATTAGGAAAACAATTGTAATTCAGGCTGTAGGTTTGATCCAATTATGACTTGGTTGTTTCAGTAATCTACTGTCATTACTGATGGTGGTTTTCCCTTGCGGTTACAAATGACCTTTTACATTAAGTAATTGTTTTAGATTTTTTGTTTTTGTATTCATAATTTATTCTGTTGTTAATATATCTTTTTTTTATTAATTTAGGCAAACCATTCAATACTCATATGCTGATAAACAGTGCAGTTTCCAATGTAATCTGCTCTATTATCTTTGGGAAAAGGTTTGAGTATGATGACCCAACGTTTGAAAAATTAATAAAAATTTTAGATGAAAATGCCAAACTGGCCGGTACACCCACAGTGCTGGTAAGAAAACCTTGAGATCTTTTATCTAATCTTTTTAGTGAATTCTTAGAAGAATAGTTTTAGGGTCACCTTTAGGACTAATTGTAGTGCAATCATGAGCTCAGACAAATGGACCCAAACTCATCTCTTGGTTCTCACCCAATATCTTTCAAATTCAATGGTTTTCTGTACTGTAGCAGAACAGTCCTTCTCAGACGCTCACCAGATATGTACAGTGGGTACAAGATAAACATAATAGGGGGTTTAACCCCTTCATGACCTTGGGATTTTCCATTTTTCCATGTTCGTTTTTTGCTTCCCTTCTTCCCAGAGCCATAACTTTTTTATTTTTCCATCAATATGGCCATGTTGGGGCTTATTTTTTGTGAAAAAAGTTGTAGTTTTGAAAAACATCATTGGTTTTAGCATGTCTTGTACTAGAAAACGGGAAAAAAATTCCAAGTGCGGTGAAATTGCTAAAAAAGTGCATTCCCACACTTGTTTTTTGATTGGCTTTTCTACTAGGTTCACTAAATGCTAAAACTGACCTGCCAGTATGAGTCTCCAGGTCATTGCAAGTTCATAGACACTAAACATGTCTAGGTTCTCTTTTATCTAAGTGGTGAAAAAAAATTCCAAACTTTGCTAAAAAAAAAAAATTGCGCCATTTTCCGATATCCGTAGCATCTCCATTTTTCATGATCTGGGGTCGGGTGAGGGCTTATTTTTTGCGTGCTGAGCTGGCGTTTTTAATGATAGCATTTTGGTGCAGATACATTCTTTTGATCGCCCGTTATTGCATTTTAATGCAATGTTGCGGCGACCAAAAAAATGTAATTCTGGCGTTTTGAATTTTTTTCTTGCTACACCGTTTAGCGATCAGGTTAATGCTTTTTTTTATTGATAGATTGGGCAATTCTGAGCGCGGCGATACCAAATATGTGTAGGTTTGATTTTTTTATTGATTTATTTTGAATGGGGTGTAAGGGGGGTGATTTAAACTTTTATATTTTTTTATTTTTTTCACATTTTTTCACTTTTTTTTTTGCTTTTGCCATGCTTCAATAGCCTCCATGGGAGGCTAGAAGGTGGCACCACTCGATCGGCTCTGCTACATAGCAGCGATCATCAGATCGCTGCTATGCAGCAGAAATACAGGTGTGCTATGAGCGCCGACCACAGGGGGGCGTTCACAGCAGGCCTGCATCAGTAACCATAGAGGTCTCAAGGACATCTATGGTTACCATTCTGACGCATCGCTGACCCCCGATCATGTGACGGGGTTGGCGATGCTCTCATTTCCGGCCGCCCGGACGGATGCGCCGGTTAAATGCCGCTGTCAGCGTTTGACAGCAAGATTTAACTAGTTAATAGCCGCTATTGCGGGCACATGTCAGCTGTTCAAAACAGCTGACATGTCCCGGCTTTGATGCGGGCTCACCGCCGGAGCCCTGCATCAAAGCGCGGTATCTGACCTCGGACGTACTATCCCGTCCGAAGTCAGAAAGAGGTTAATGGAACTGACTGCTTTGCCCTACGGGGTCCAGATAATACTGATTGCTGATTTCTAAATATCTATTATACACTACTCACAAAAATGTAGGGTTATTTGGCTTTCGGGTGAAATTTCAGGATGATCTTAAAATGCCCTCTAACTTTTTCAATTGAACTTAATGTGACGTCTCTAAACTTCTTCATGCACATGTCCAACTGTTCAATGTCGCAGCACATTTTGCACAACTTGCTGTTCTCTAACAAGGAGCCTAGTGGCAAAACTCACAACAGGTGTTTGATCCATAAATCGCCCAATACTTATGGGGTTCAATTTAAATTGGTATTTAAACCGTCCTACACATTACGCTGTTCACATTTTGGCATCATGAGACCAAGACAACACTTAACAACTGATCAACAGTACCTCGCCTTTGAGATGCTTCAAGCAGGATGTTCTCAGATGGAAGTGGCCATAGCATGCTGCAATTGTACGCGCATATCGCCCGAGACTCTCCAATGCAAGCCGATGGGTGCGAGAAAAACTCAGACACCACATAGACCATCCATCTCACTTGCGACAAGTACACACACATTTTTCTCATTTCAGCCCATTGAGCAATATAATTCAATAGGGAAAATCAGTGAGAAATGTAAAGACATACAGTATGCATGTCATATGGATGTCATACGGATACATAGGTGCGAGAAAATTGCATCATCGCATTGCAAACGCCTTACACACGGATGACCATACGGAGAACACTCGTGCGACTCTCAGCAGGGAGACTCGAACTGATTTTCCACATGTTTAGTGTGACACCGGCCTTAAAAAGCTCCAGTAGCCAGTGTGAAAATTGCAAGATTGCTATTTTTTTAATAAAGATCTTAGTAAATAAAAAAACAATACATGTAACACAAAAACCTGGTTTAAACAGTAGGTCATTTTGGTAATTTTCTGATGACTGCCTCCCTGTAAGTTAATTATATTTAGGTGAAAAACTAGACACTGTTGAAACATTAATCTGTCATGAAAATAGGAGACAATTTTTCTAATCCTAGATAATACCTATAATTAATTGATCGATGTGATGTGTCCTCTCTGATAAAGAGGTTTGTACCATAATATTGTACAGCTCTCCAGAGAGATCGCCATTAGTCTTATCAGTTCTTGTCCCCAATGAGGGTCCCAATCTAAATCTGTCTCTCACTCACATTCATACTAGGACCAATGAATCTACCCGTATGCTTTTTAGAGTATACTAAGAAAGTGGAGAACCTCGAGGAAACCAATGCAAACCTACAAGGAGAACATATCAACTTAGGTCCCATTTACACGTTTTGTGTTTTTATTTGCTTTTTTTTGCAGATAGAAAATGTACCTATTATAATCTGTGGCCATTTTCACATACCCAAAGTCATGTCCGATTTTGATCCATTTTCGCGGATTAAACTCATCTATTTCAGTGAATTTGTGCTGTGTCCTTTTTCACTACCTAATGGTAGTAGAAGCTTAGGAAACTTCTGTTTTTTTTCTCATATGAGAAAAATGGATGACACATATGAATGGTGAAAAAACCATCCAAACTAACCAACAATGGACAAAAATTGGATCCACTATACTGATAAAAGTTTTGTAGAAAAAAAATGAACGGGGCCGAATTCAGAGGTTACACTTGGCCGGATTCTAACCTAGGCTCCTGGTGATGTAGGGTGGAGCGCCACTGACTGGCCGAGCTGCTCCCAATATACACAGTTATTGATCTGATCTGTACTTTTTGCTGCATGAAAATTTAAACAGGAATTGTTGATTTCCACAGCTGTATAATTATTATCCCGTCCTCGGAACACTCCTTGGCCTACATAAGAAAGCAATGCAGAACATACAAGAGCTGAAGAGTTTTATTTCCCAATGTTCGATGAATCGACGATTGGAGTTCGATGCAAATGACATCACAGGATACATCGATGCATATCTTCTGAAGCAGGAACAGGTGCGTTAAAGGTGCATATGTTACCTTAATTTTCCTTTATGAGATTAAAAGTGTGTGATATCAATTATTCTGGGAACATCTGACAATTTTTCTGTCTAATTGGTTGGTTTTAGGTGACGTGTGACCTTGTGGCAGGAAGTAAAAGTGAGACGGTAAATACCGAACTATTATACCAACAACATAATCATATATAGAATCGGGAGGCAATAGATCTATTGTCAGTGTTCCTCTGCAGTGTGTTATAAATCCAATCCAAAACCAATGTCTTCTCTTTTGGGACTTGTTCACTTTTCCCATTTTTTTCATCTAGCCCAGACCGCAATGAAGACTTCTTCCAGCTGCAATTTGTTTCTGCAGAGTTAAGTTCACTGACATTTTGCCTCCTTGATCTACATCCATACCCTGCTTCTTGATTTATTAACATTAGAAACAGGTTCTGCTGCCTGATGTCATCTCTACTCTAAACTGAAGGGTGGCACCGGAAGAAAGAATCGAGGAAGAACGGAGGACTACAAGTGCACTGATACGCCCACTGGTGCACTTGCGAGCCCAATTTTCTCACAAATAAAACATGAATTTTGGCAAAACAGAACACCAGTAATGAGTAGATACAATTGGAAATGTATTTCCCTGTCCTGTCCTCCAATGCTTCAGTTATTGAAGGCACATTCTTAGTGAAAGGTTCGCTTTATTTCATGAATGGCTGGTTACCTGGAGTTATACAATACACAATACTAGAACATCCAATTCCACCAAACATTTCTATAATAAGTGGATCACTCTAATAATACATATACCACAGAAGGGAATTTCGAGTAATGAAAAAGACCCAATAAGAGTGTTTATAGCAAGATATATAGATTTATTAAACCATAAAATACAGGTCAGTATAGCAGGGTAGAGCTAATCATGCAGGATGGGGAAAATAGCTAACCACATACCACAATGCAATAAATAATGGTATAGACAAGACCAATAGATCACCGAATCAGGGTAAAAAGTACCAACAAAATATATGTAAATACCATGATATCATTAAAGAAATATATTGAACAGCACAGGTATATAAAGGTATACATTAGCCTAGTAAAATCAATGTAAGTCCATAAGCAAAAAGTGCCATAGTGCAAAGTGCAACAAGTGCTAAACCCAGGAGTAACGCTGTGGAGTATATTTGTAGGCTATTCAATAAGGGCAGTAAGCTGTTATATATTACCTATTACGGAATGTTGAAGCCAGATCCCTGCCTGCCACCTCAACGCGCGTTTCGCCGGTCTTCGTCAGGCAGGGATCTGAAATCACTGACTTTGCTATACTTTATGCTCTGCCATCTCTTTCCTCTGTTTCGAGGGGGATTAAGTCACTGCAGACTTGTCAGTGACTGCTACTTTTAGCTGCCAGTATGTTACCAAAATTATGCTGACTGTACCATTTTTGTTGACTAAGGCACAGGATGTGAAAGATGTAATCAGAACAGGAGTTCACTGAAAATAAAGCAATAATGGTTACAGCCTCCCATTGAGGCTACAATCTTGGTAGTTACACACAGTATTGAGGAGCAGACCTTGGAGGTTACATATCCCCTGATCAATGTTTACGCTGGAGCATGTTGATGTCTCTTTCATACTGATGTACTTCATTTTAAAATATGACCTATTTCAATGATATCACAAATTGCCTTAGTACTTTCCATTCAAGCAGCTATAGTCATGAGAACATTTCCGTGACAAGCTGTTTCAGGTAAAAAAAGGGGAAGGTGCCTTGAAGAAACAGAAGAAGGTTATAATTGCCTTGGAACCAGCTGATTATAGTAACATGGGGAAAATTCATCTTATGTATTTTTAGGAATCAACAAAAGATCAAACATATTTTAATGAAGAAAATCTGGTTTCTTCCGTCCTGGATCTCTTCATTGCTGGAACTGAAACTTCATCTACAACAATTCGATGGGGAATTTTATTGATGATGAAGTATCCGGAGATTCAAAGTAATTCTTGCTGTTTATTATAAAAGTGTTATAAAACTGTAGGTGAACAGGTACAGTCTCTAAAGGCCACCAAATCACCTCTTCCTGAAGGCTACCACTTTATCCAAATTGTCTGTTATTTATTCACTTTGGCATTATATTCCATATACTGTATGTTAGGAGTCGAGTTTCCTCTGCTGCACAGGGGGAATCTCAATCCGTGTCTGCTGCGGTCTCCCATTCTGCATCGGCCGCAGTGGGCTCTGCTCAGCGGAGGCGTCGCTCCCAGCGTCTTGCTGGGACTGATTCTGTGCAAAGGGTTACTGCTGCCTTTTCTGGCTCTCCTGTTGTACCCTGCACTGATCTGCGGCGAGCGGGCTTCTCTGGGACTAAGTCCTTATTTGCACACACTGAGCATGCCCAGGGCAAGATCTCCCATTGGAGATCGAGGGTCACATGCTCAGGTACTGCAGCACATCCCATTGGTCCTCTTGGCAGGTCCTGAAAGGGCAAAACTTCTGTAGCTGCTTCCTGTGCTGCAACTATTTAAGCTGCGCATGACCGCACGGCCATGCGCTAGTATTGTCTTGATATAATGTGTGTGTGTGTAGATGGATGTATGTCGATGGATGAAAGCTCCTAAGTATCCCTCCCTAGTGTTGTTGACTGCTCGCGGATGATGGTAGCTATCTAGCGCCCGACTAGCCATCTGCACGTTACACACATCACAGCGTCTAGTTGCTGTGTCTGCCAGTACGGCGCCGTGCGCTTCCTCTGCGTTTTCCTTACCCAAACCTGGGTGGTTAGTGGCGTCCGTCAGTGTGGCACCGCATGCACTCTCGTGCCTCTATATACTATTTAATAGTTTCCTTACACACCCAGTTGCGGTGTTGTGCCAGCAAGTGTCTAATCGGACTTCAATCCTAGTTGGGGTTGTGTTCGCTGACTTCTTGCTCGCGCTCTATGTGCGGTACCGCGGTCCTGTGACGCAACAGGATCGCTTCCTTCACGCAGAGTGAAGTTAACCCATGCGTGTATACTTATAGTACCGCCATATAGTCCGTCTTACTAGCAGCAGGGTTTATACCTGCACGGTGGACCTCGGACTGCGAACGCACCTAGTTTCATATCTTCTATACTTGGTGCGTTCCGCCAGTCTCTAACATAATACTAGCGCCAAGGTCTGGCTAATAAATGACGGACATTCAGCAATCTTTGCGGTATATCCAGCAGCTGGAGGGTAGGTTGACGGCTCTCGAGAGCTCAACCTCAGCTGTGGATGTTACCGCAGTTGCTGTACAGGCTGCTAACGTGGCTGCAGCAACCTTGTCCACTGCCACCCCTGTTCCGACATCATCTAGCCTCCCGTTGCCAGAAAAATTTTCTGGAGATTGCAAAACTTGTAGGGGATTCGTGAGTCAGTGCTCTATCCACCTCGAGCTCCTGGCTGCACGTTTTCCTACAGAGCGGGCTAAGGTGGGATTTATTGTCTCTCTCTTGTCGGACAGGGCGATGGAGTGGGCTACGCCGCTGTGGGAGCGTGGTGATCATGTGGTGCAGAGTGCTCCGTTGTTTCTGAGCACTCTGAAAAAGGTCTTTTTAGGACCTCAAGTCACCCATGACACAGCGCTCCAACTACTGGCATTAACTCAGGGTGAGTCCTTGGTCAGCCATTTTTCCGTCCGCTTCCGTACTTTAGCTTCTGAGCTGGAGTGGTCGGATAAAGCCCTTATCCCCATATTTTGGAGGGGCCTGGCTGATCACGTTAAGGACGCTCTGGCCACTAGGGAGATTCCTGCCACACTGGAGGAGTTAATAACTGTCTCTACTCGTATTGACCTCCGTTTTAACGAGCGGAGGTTAGAGCGAGCCCAGTGTAGGCAGAGGTTTCGGCTGGCTCCCACCTTCGCCAAACCTTTGGAATCTCCAATTCAGGCATCTGAGTCACATGAGGCCTTAGAGGTGACACGAGCGGGATCCAAATCTCAGTCCGCCCGTGCACATAGGGTCCGTCATGTTTGCCAGCAGTCAGGACATCTTGCCTCCAAAGGTCCTCAGCGGTCGGGGAAAAGTCAGCGTCTAGTGGCAGTAGGAGGAGGTACACTAGACATGGCGACGTTTGCCTCAAAGTTGTCCTTCAAGGGGACAATTACCATTGGCCCTTCCACTCTTATGGTCGAGCTATGCGTGGATTCTGGGGCAGAGGGTAATTTTATGTCTTCCTCTTTTGCCCAGCGTCACGCAATACCCTTGGTGATGCTCGCCAAGCCTGTAACCGTTCGAGTGGTAAATGGGTCAACACTACCCTCACAGATTACCCACCAAACCATTCCTTTCACGCTTTCTGTGTCTCCATCACATCAGGAGATAATCTCCCTATTAGTCATTCCTGAGGGAATTGATGAGGTCCTGTTGGGGATACCATGGCTTCGCTACCATTCTCCTCATATTGAGTGGTCCTCTGGGAGAATTTTGGGATGGAGTAAATCCTGCAAGGGTAGATGTCAGAGGGAGTGCGTTCAGGTTGCTACTACACAGGTACCCGCAGATCTTTCCTCTCTCCCCAAGCACTATTGGCCCTATGCAGACGTGTTCTCCAAAAGAGCTGCGGAGACCCTTCCGCCTCACCGCCCCTATGACTGTCCTATTGACCTCTTGCCTGGTGCTGAGCCTCCCCGGGGTCGAGTCTATCCGTTATCTCTCCCGGAGACGGAGGCAATGTCTCAGTACATCCAAGAGAATCTGGCAAGAGGATTCATTAGGAAGTCAGTGTCACCGGCAGGGGCTGGGTTCTTCTTCGTACAGAAGAAGACTGGAGACTTACGTCCATGCATAGACTACAGGGGTCTTAACGCCATCACCGTTAAGAACAAGTACCCATTACCCCTGATATCTGAGCTGTTTGATAGGCTACGGGGAGCGAGGATATTTACTAAGTTAGACCTGCGGGGTGCTTACAACCTGATTCGCATCTGTGAGGGGGATGAATGGAAGACGGCTTTTAACACCAGGGATGGGCACTATGAATATCTGGTGATGCCCTTCGGGTTCTGTAATGCCCCAGCCGTTTTCCAAGACTTTGTGAACGACATCTTCCAAGATATGCTCACCACCTCGGTCATAGTCTAACTGGATGATATTCTCATCTTCTCTCCAGATATTGACTCCCACCGGAGAGATGTTCGCAAAGTCTTCGACCTCTTACGGGCAAACTCCCTCTACGCCAAGTTGGAGAAGTGTGTGTTTGAGCAGGAGTCCTTGCCTTTCCTTGGTTATATCATCTCTGCCCAGGGTTTGAATATGGATCCTGCCAAGCTACAGGCTGTAATGGACTGGCAGGAACCCCATTCTCTTAAAGCGGTGCAGCGCTTTATGGGGTTCATTAATTACTATCGCCAGTTCATTCCACACTTCTCAACTTTGGTAGCTCCCTTGGTTGCCCTCACCAAGAAGGGAGCAAATCCCAAGTTGTGGTCAGAGGAGGTCTCCGAAGCCTTTCTCTCGATCAAGTCACACTTCGCTAGCGCTCCCATCCTACATCGCCCCGATGTTGATAAACCATTTATCTTGGAGGTGGATGCCTCATCCGTTGGTGCTGGAGCAGTCCTTTTCCAAAAGGATGCTCAAGGTCGGAAGCATCCTTGCTTCTTCTTCTCCAAGACCTTCACACCAGCGAAGAGGAATTATTCCATCGGGGACAGGGAGTTGCTAGCCATGAAGTTGGCTTTTTCAGAGTGGAGACATCTCTTGGAGGGAGCTCGCTTTCCCTTCCAAGTCTTCACTGACCACAAGAACTTGGTATATCTACAAACGGCCCAGCGGCTGAATTCTCACCAGGCTAGATGGTCCCTGTTCTTCTCCCGGTTCCATTTTACTCTCCATTTCCTCTCCGGGGAGAAGAACGTTCGTGCTGACGCTCTCTCCCGTTCCGTAGTGTCATCGGAGGAGGAGGAGGAGGAGCCTCGGCTTATTGTCCCTTCTGAGAGCCTGAGAACTGTAGCTCCGGTTTCGCTAGAGTCTGTGCCCCCGGGCAAGACTTTCGTACCAGCTAACTTGCGACCAGAGGTTCTCTCTTGGGCTCACTCCTCCAGAGTGGGTGGGCATTTTGGGACCAAGAGGACATCTGAGCTTTTGGCGAGAACATACTGGTGGCCGCATATGGCCCGAGATGTCAGGGACTATATTCAGGCGTGCATTTCTTGCGCCCAGAATCGGTCTCCTCGGCAACGGCCTGCTGGGTTGCTTTACCCTCTACCGGTGGCAGACAGGCCCTGGGAGATGGTCGGGATGGACTTTGTGGTGGGCTTACCCAAGTCGCGTGGCTGCTCCATTATTTGGGTTGTCACCGACCATTTCTCTAAGATGGTGCATTTGGTGCCGCTTCCTCGGTTACCCTCAGCACGAGCCTTGGCGGTGTTGTTCATTAAGCACGTTTTCCGATTGCATGGTATGCCTGATAAGATTGTCAGCGATCGGGTTCCCCAGTTCGCATCTCGGTTTTGGAGAGAGCTCTGCCGTTTACTCAGCATAGAGTTAAACCTCTCCTCTGCATACCATCCCGAGACGAATGGGTTGGTGGAGAGAACCAACCAGACCCTGGTGACATATTTGCGACATTTCGTCTCTGCTAGGCAGGATGACTGGGCATCTTTGCTACCTTGGGCGGAATTTGCCTTGAACAACGCCGTAGCCGATTCCACTGGTCAGACTCCGTTTCTCCTTAATTACGGCCAGCATCCGCGTGTCCCTGTGCCCATGCCCATGTCATCCACCGATTCTAGGGTGGCAGACTGGGCGGTGGAGGCACGTGACATCTGGGACCGCACACAGGATGCCATCCGGGCCTCCAAGGAGAGAATGAGGGTTTCGGCTGATACACACCGGCACCCCGCTCTGGTCTTTGCTCCTGGCGACTTAGTGTGGCTCTCCGCCCGTAACATCAGGCTGCGAGTTGAGTCCACTAAGTTTGCTCCTCGCTACATTGGCCCATTTAAGGTTCTGGAACAGGTCAACCCTGTGGTCTACCGTTTGGCTATTCCTCCACGCCTTGGTATCACCGATACTTTTCACGTTTCCCTCTTAAAGCCCGTTCATTTGTCCCGGTTTTCTGAGTCATCTGCTGGGACATCGGGTTCATCCAAGGATGAGTTTGAGGTGAATGCTATTGTGGGGTGTAAGGTGGTACGTGGCAAGAAATTTTATCTGGTGGACTGGAAGGGTCACTGCCCAGAGGATAGAACCTGGGAGCCTGTGGAGCACATTCGGGCTCCGCTGCTTATTGCAGCTTTTGAGCGTAGTGAGGCTCAAGGAGGGGGGGCCCTAGGAGGGGGGGTAATGTTAGGAGTCGAGTTTCCTCTGCTGCACAGGGGGAATCTCGATCCGTGTCTGCTGCAGTCTCCCATTCTGCTTCGGCCGCAGTGGGCTCTGCTCAGCGGAGGCGTCGCTCCCAGCGTCTTGCTGGGACTGATTCTGTGCAAAGGGTTACTGCTGCCTTTTCTGGCTCTCCTGTTGTACCCTGCACTGATCTGCGGCGAGAGGGCTTCTCTGGGACTAAGTCCTTATTTGCACACACTGAGCATGCCCAGGGCAAGATCTCCCATTGGAGATCGAGGGTCACATGCTCAGGTACTGCAGCACATCCCATTGGTCCTCTTGGCAGGTCCTGAAAGGGCAAAACTTCTGTAGCTGCTTCCTGTGCTGCAACTATTTAAACTGCGCATGACCGCACGGCCATGCGCTAGTATTGTCTTGATATAATGTGTGTGTGTAGATGGATGTATGTCGATGGATGAAAGCTCCTAAGTATCCCTCCCTAGTGTTGTTGACTGCTCGCGGATGATGGTAGCTATCTAGCGCCCGACTAGCCATCTGCACGTTACACACATCACAGCGTCTAGTTGCTGTGTCTGCCAGTACGGCGCCGTGCGCTTCCTCTGCGCTTTCCTTACCCAAGCCTGGGTGGTTAGTGGCATCTGTCAGTGTGGCACCGCATGCACTCTCGTTCCTCTATACACTATTTAATAGTTTCCTTACACACCCAGTTGCGGTGTTGTGCCAGCAAGTGTCTAATCGGACTTCAATCCTAGTTGGGGTTGTGTTCGCTGACTTCTTGCTCGCGCTCTATGTGCGGTACCGCGGTCCTGTGACGCAACAGGATCGCTTCCTTCACGCAGGGTGAAGTTAACCCGTGCGTGTATACTTATAGTACCGCCATATAGTCCGTCTTACTAGCAGCAGGGTTTATACCTGCACGGTGGACCTCGGACTGCGAACGCACCTAGTTTCATATCTTCTATACTTGGTGCGTTCCGCCAGTCCCTAACACTGTATGATGGCCTTCTTTTTGATGACCACCCCTAAAGGAGTCAATTTTTAAAGGGAGTTTTGTGTGGTTCTCTCAAGCAGGTTTTACAATACTTGTATACACAAATGATCAATTAAGTTGAGACAATTCTAGTATATATTTTTTGCATTTATTGCATGTTTTATATTTTCTATTGATGGATGATGCTGCCAGTGCCACCCACCCTAGACAGAGGGGACGTGTGATTTGTGGTGGACTGTGACATTTAGATTTCACCTGAAATGGCTTTTTTATAGCCAATGAAAAAACAAATTCTAGCGTCATCAAGCTTTAGAACTTTGTTACACGATAGAGTATATCGGGAATTCTTGATGTAATCTCCAGCGGTCTAATAGAGTATGAATGGAACAGCAGTGCTCATGCTTGATTTTCACTCCATTTAAAGAGAATCCCAAGGCTGCCCGTCTGCAGCACTGAGAACTCGGCTACTGTGAGCAAGTTTGCTTTATTGCTCTTGGCAGCCTCTGGCTTTCAGTTACAAAGGCATGGCTTCAGTCATTGCTCAGTACATATTGAGCTTCAGCTGTAACCATGCCCCATATCACTGACTGACTGCAGATACAAGTCATAATAAAAGCCTGTAATCTATTAATTAAATGCATTGGTATTGCTTTGATAGTGCAAAATTAAGCAAAATATGTTTTCTTTTGCTTTATAGAGAGGGTACAGGAGGAAATTAAAACACATATTAAACCAGGACAGTTGCCGACAGTTGAAGATCGGAGGAAAATGCCTTATACTGATGCAGTGATACATGAAATTCAAAGGTTTGGCAATATTGTCCCATTGAACCTGTCACATTCAACTCCAAGTGATGTATATTTACGGGGTTTCCTTATTCCAAAAGTGAGTTTATAAAAAAACTGTACTTATGCTCAAGTACTGTATTTGTTTGCCTATTATTTAAAAGTACTGCTATGGGGTCCACAGCCACCCCAATATCCTCACATTTTTGAAAATGAAATGTATATAATAAAAAAGATATCTACTGATTTATTGTTCACAGGGTACAGAGGTTATTCCATTCCTGACATCAGTTCTCTACGACAAGACTCAATGGAAAACTCCTAATGATTTCAATCCCAATCACTTCCTGGATGAAAATGGGAAATTTGTCCGACATGATGCATTTATGCCATTCTCAGTAGGTAAGTAATGAGGACCATTAAGATGAAAATCAAATCATTTTACTTGTCATTCAACTGACAAAACACTCCCTAACAGAATTTTACAAGGAATAATATGTATGTTTTCTAAATCTTATATTTTGTCCTCCAAAAACTTCAAAAATGTTCTGTGGTCTTATAAAGATGCTCAGCATATGCATGTGCACTTTACAATTTTTTTGCAGTATAGTCTAGAGTAATAATATTACTAAAAAATAATAATTTCATTTATATATTGCCAACATATTTTGCCGCACTTTACAATTAAACGGGGATGTGTAGAGACAATAAAAACAATACAAAGTAACGCATAGTTCTACTGTTACAGGACAAGTGAGGGCACTGCCTGAACATTTACAATCTATATTGAAATAGTGGGAGACACAATAGTTAGAACGGGCTTGTCATGTATGGCCCAGCCATCATTCTAATACATAAGCTTTTCATATAAAGCTGCATGATCCGGTTTTCAGCCAATATCTGTCTAAGTGCAGTTACCATGTGCTATTGGGTGCATGGAGGATGTGGAGACAGTGATTAGGAATGAGCAGATTCTGAATAAAATTTAGAAGGAGGGAACAGGGGAGAGTTGGGTTGGTGAGTTGAGGTGATAGGCCTGTCTAAAGCGCTGTGCTTTTAAAGTATTCCATTCCAAAACACTGCTGCAGCACGAGAGAAGTCTTGGAGACAGATCAACTGTCATGTGCAGGAAAAGATGCGGGCTTAGCGTTAGAGCCCTTATCAAATGTAGGGAGATGATCTAGAATGTACCTACACATCCAAGGCCATAAAGGGGTTTAAAGAGTTGCAACCAATAGTTAAAAATGTCATCATAATTTGCTTGGTCATGCTTTCAGGTACTTAAATTCATAAAGATCAGCATTCATTTCTAAATACCATAGCCATATCTGTGGCAACGAAAGGGAGCAAAGTCAAACTTTTCACCCTTTTTCCAGAATAGATCCTTCAATTGGCATCCTTGTCGAGGATGGAGTATTGTTGTAATTTACTTTGTATGCTGGGGCTTGGTCTGGATATGAAACATCCTGGAGCCATGATCAAGAAACATTCAGTCAACGATGCTTTCCAGAGGGTTCTAGGAAACTTTTGTGACTTCCTGGAGGTCTCATGTTTTTCTCTAGGAGACTCGCAGTCATTCAGAGAGAGTTGGAAAGTATGCATTATTTCCAATTTATTTAATTACTACATCTGTTAGGGTCAAAATCTACTTTAAACATGACAATTTTAACTCACTAATCCCATTTCTACAGGAAGAAGAGCTTGTGCTGGGGAGGGCTTGGCCAAGATGGAACTTTTCCTGTTTTTTACTGGACTTCTTCAAGCATTTACTTTCTATCCACCTCCAGGAGTTTCCAGAGAAGACCTCAGTCTCAAGCCTGCCATTGGATTCACATTAGTGCCCACACCATACATGACATGTGCGAAGTCAAACTATTAGTTTGGGGTGAAAAACAGAGAAAGCACAGAGACTGATGTTTTTTACTTGGTTATGTTTTAATATATTTAATGTTGTACTTTTTTTAAATCTCACTATTAAATATATTTAGCTGAAAGTTGTGTCATTGAATGAAACAAAGCACAGCTCCCAAAGCTTAGTAGAGTAAATCTTGCAATGGCCTCCAATTATCTTAATCAACCTTTAAACTAAAGGAATCTTTTTATTATAGTAAACACTGATAGGCTTTTTTTATTAGGTGTATCTTCTGGCACAAATACAAATTTTAATGTGCTGTAACTGTGCATAGTTTATATTTTGTAAGATTTGTTTTTTCTTTCTCCTGACATCTTGTGCCTTTAATTTCTGGGACAGAAAATAGAGTAGAACTTTTAGGATCCTCATACAGATCAAGTTAAAGTCACACAAACATCTAATCTGTATAGGGGCCTCCTAACTTTCCACCAACTAATGATGTCAGGAAACAAACCAAGCACACATATATTTTGGGAAGTCAGGAGAGATAGTTGTTGGTCGATTGAGGGTTGGCTGATCTTTTTCTAGGTGGGTTGGCACATGTAAATCACCATTCAGGACCCTTGAGCCTTTCCCCATCCCATTGATTGATAATAGTGCAAATATTTAGGAGAGGGAAGTCCTGTAAAAGGTCATTGCACACAATGGCATAAAACATCAGAGGAAAGTGCTGTATGGGGCTTCCAGCTATAGTGAATGATTGTAATTGCTGCTGGTATTATTGCACATGAATGCAGGAAATAATGTACTGGTATATACAGTTAGGGCCAGAAATATTTGGACAGTGACACAATTTTCGCGAGTTGGGCTCTGCATGCCACCACATTGGATTTGAAATGAAACCTCTACAACAGAATTCAAGTGCAGATTGTAACGTTTAATTTGAAGGGTTGAACAAAAATATCTGATAGAAAATGTAGGAATTGTACACATTTCTTTACAAACACTCCACATTTTAGGAGGTCAAAAGTAATTGGACAAATAAACATAACCCAAACAAAATATTTTTATTTTCAATAATTTGTTGCAAATCCTTTGGAGGCAATCACTGCCTTAAGTCTGGAACCCATGAACATCACCAAACGCTGGGTTTCCTCCTTCTTACAGCCGCAGCCTTCAGGTCTTGCTTGTTTGTGGGTCTTTCCGTCTTAAGTCTGGATTTGAGCAAGTGAAATGCATGCTCAATTGGGTTTAGATCTGGAGATTGACTTGGCCATTGCAGAATGTGCCACTTTTTGGCACTCATGAACTCCTGGGTAGCTTTGGCTGTATGCTTGGGGTCATTGTCCATCTGTACTATGAAGCGCCGTCCAATCAACTTTGCAGCATTTGGCTGAATCTGGGCTGAAAGTATATCCCGGTACACTTCAGAATTCATCCGGCTACTCTTGTCTGCTCTTATGTCATCAATAAACACAAGTGACCCAGTGCCATTGAAAGCCATGCATGCCCATGCCATCACGTTGCCTCCACCATGTTTTACAGAGGATGTGGTGTGCCTTGGATCATGTGCCGTTCCCTTTCTTCTCCAAACTTTTTTCTTCCCATCATTCTGGTACAGGTTGATCTTTGTCTCATCTGTCCATAGAATATTTTTCCAGAACTGAGCTGGCTTCTTGAGGTGTTTTTCTGCAAATTTAACTCTGGCCTGTCTATTTTTGTTATTGATGAATGGTTTGCATCTAGATGTGAACCCTTTGTATTTACTGTCATGGAGTCTTCTCTTTACTGTTGACTTAGAGACAGATACACCTACTTCACTGAGAGTGTTCTGGACTTCAGTTGATGTTGTGAACGGGTTCTTCTTCACCAAATTAAGTATGCGGCGATCATCCACCACTGTTGTCATCCGTGGACGCCCAGGCCTTTTTGAGTTCCCAAGCTCACCAGTCAATTCCTTTTTTCTCAGAATGTACCCAACTGTTGATTTTGCTACTCCAAGCATGTCTGCTATCTCTCTGATGGATTTTTTCTTTTTTTTCAGCCTCAGGATGTTCTGCTTCACCTCAATTGAGAGTTCCTTTGACCGCATGTTGTCTGCTCACAGCAACAGCTTCCAAATGCAAAACCACACACCTGGAATCCACCCCTGACCTTTTAACTACTTCATTGATTACAGGTTAACGAGGGAGACGCCTTCAGAGTTAATTGCAGCCCTTAGAGTCCATTGTCCAATTACTTTTGGTCCCTTGAAAAAGAGGACACTATGCATTACAGAGCTTTGATTCCTAAACCCTTTCTCCGATTTGGATGTGGAAACTATCATATTGCAGCTGGGAGTGTGCACTTTCCGCCCATATTATATATATAATTGTATTTCTGAACATGTTTTTGTAAACAGCTAAAATAACAAAACTTGTGTCACTGTCCAAATATTTCTGGCCCTAACTGTACATATGCATCTGTCACAGGTGTGTCAGTGACTGCAGACTGTCGCTCTACATCTGACTGCAGAAGGTCTCAGCACTTTGCTTTGCAGACTTCTTCCTTGGCCTTCTGACTTTAGGACCCAGTGGCAATCTCCCCTGGCTCTTGTTGACACATCTGGATCGGGGTGTATATAACTCCCAGCTTGCTGTTGGAAGGCGCGGTTGATATTTCTATTTCCAGTTCCCTGTGGTGGCTATGAGCTATAGCAGTTGGATATCTTCCTCTCTGGTGTTTAGAGGACTTCCGTGTTTCTCTCTGAGTCTACTCAAGCTAAGTGTTCCCCCTTGTTTGCGTATCCCATCTGTCTTTAGTAGTAGTGGGGATTGACTAGCGTACATCCTGTCCTTCCCAGTGCAGGGCTTATCGCCAGGGTCAGGCAGGGATTAGGTATCCTGCTCGGCGATAAGTGCGGAACCTTTATAGAGACGATAGGGCAGACAGGGTGACATTAGATCTGCCTATGGGTCTCCACTCCCCCCTCCCTAGTGTTTGGTTCCCTTTCCCCTATCCCTTTGTGCTGCACTTAGCCTTTCCTACATGTTGCGTGACAGTATCTCTACATATCAGAATATTATTACCTGTAAAAAATAAAAATACCATTAAGATCTATAAATGTAAATTGTCTAATACATAACAGTGCAACTTGTGGCTCACTGTTGGAGATTCTGCCTTACGAGTTCCTGCTCCTGTATTCAAATCATGGGAAAGACATTTACAAAAAATTAAAAGGCGTCTATCAGCCCAAACTGACATTATATGGCAGTGTATGAAATCAGGGACCCACCACACCTGACGCGCGTTTTGCAATGAAATGCTTTGTCCAAGGTTAATTACCATTTCACCTGTTTTGGAGGTGGAAATTACCTCTTGGGCCCCTGCGCAGCTGCACAGGTTGCACCAGTGATATTTCCACCCCTGAACATGCATTTCAGGAAACAGGGTACCAGACAGTGACAGAATAGTTATATTCGGAAATATGTTTTCCTGCACTGTCCTACAGGGTTTTAGGTATTCTAGGCACATTCTTACTAAAAGATTCACTTTAATATTATGAATGAGTGAATACCTGTGGTTAGACAATACACAATACTAGAAAAATCCAGAAAAAAGTTAAACTGGAATTCAAAAGAGGCTGTCCAATAGTAAAGCAACCCTTTCTTATGCTGAATATTAGCCTCCCACGTTAAAACAAAAACACCCTTAATTCACCTCCCATGCTTGCGCTGTTCTAATGACGGTGACATATATGCAAGATGTATTCAAAATAGGTATTGAGCCCACTGCCACGTCACGGCAAACCTCGTAGTGGGTCCTACCGCCCTAATGGAGCGGAGCCGTGTGCCGACCACTGCCACAGCGGCAATGCATCAGCAGGGCAGATGGCCTGGTGCCCCACAGCAGCCATGCTACAAGGCTGAGTCCCCATGACTCCAGACTGCGCCGCCCCACCAGCACAAAACCGCAGCAACAATGGCTACCACACAGCACCCACACCAAATGAAAGGAGTACTTAAACTCACCTTCCCCAGCTCTTCAGTGAGAGCAAAAATGGGCTAGACCCCTTTCATTTGGTGTGGGTGCTGTGTGGTGGCCAATGACGTAGCAGTGGGCTTCATACAGTCTGAACAGAATGTTAAACTAAGAACCTCATGTTTGGTTACATATATTTTTGCCTAGTGGCTTTAGATCAACGTATGATTTTTGGGGGTGCAGATCATGCTCTTTTTTGATGCAAAGCATGTTCTTTTCCCTTTCTTAGACCAGCACTCCTCCCATTTGACACAGGTGATTTTAATTAACAGGAGACTGCAAAGTAAGGGGACTAGCCCAGTTTTGCTCTCGCTGAAGAGCTGGAGGAAGGTGAGTTTCAGTGCTCCTTTCATTTAATGTGGGTGCTGTTGTGGTGGCCATTGTTGCTGTGGTTTTGTGCTGGTGGGGTGGCGCAGCATGGGTGCTTTGGGGCACCAGGCCATCCACGCTGCTGGTGCATTGCCGCTGTGGCAGTGGTCGGTGCACGGCTCCATTAGGGCGATAGGAACCACTTCGAGGTTTGCCGTGACATGGCAGTGGGCTTCATACAGTCTGATCAGAATGTTAAACTAAGAACCTCATGTTCAGTTATATAAATTTTTGCCTAGCGGCACTAGATCAACGTATGATTTTTGGAGGTGTGGTTCATGCTCTTTTTTTGGTGCAAAACAACATATTTGTGTTTCATGTTTTCAGGAATTAACAAAAGCTGAGACATATTTTAATGAAGAAAATCTACTTTCTTCAGTCCTGGATCTATTTGCTGGTGGAACTGAAGGCACATCCACAACAATCCGATGGGGAATTTTACTGATGATGAAGTATCTGGAGATTCAAAGTAATTCTTGCTACATTTTTTAAAATTACATAAGACTGAAGGTGAACAGCAGCAGTCTCTGAAGACCACCAAATTACCTCTTTCTGAAGGCTACCACTTAGTCTAGACCAAAGTTTCTGTTACATATTTACCTTTCCATCATGTTTCATATGCTGAATAATGGCCATCTTTTTGATGACCAATCCCTGTAGATGCAAATTTAAAAAAAAATACAATTTTAAATGGTTCTCTCAATCAGTAATTTGTAAATCAGAGTATTTAAAAATTGTGATGCAATTTCCCCTGAGAAATGCATTTTGCCATATGTGGGAAAAAAAACTACTGTGTGGGTGCATGGCAGGGCTCAGAATGGAAGGAGCATCATTTGATTTTTTGACTGCAAAATTGGCTGGATTCGAGAGTGGACGCTATGTTGCATTTGGAGAGCCCCTGAAGTGCCTAATCAGTGGAAATCCCCTACATATGACCCCGTTATGGAAACTATACCCCTCAAAGAAGCATTTACCTAGGGGCATTGGTTTATAGTATGGATCATAATGTTTTTGTTTTACTGGTGTATGAATTTATAATGTGGTGGTCTATGTAAGTTGTGCAGAGTACATCAGATTATAAAAGTGTGTTGTGTCAACAGGGTAAAAACAAATGTTTGTTGGGCTCTCCATGCATGTATTATGACTGTGACACAGCCACGACACATACAGCTGCGGAGCCAAACAGCTGATGAGCCGGAAAACTCCAGGTATCCGGGTTCCCTCTGCAGCTTATTCGGTAAGTGCTATATCTTGCCGAATAAGGAAGGACCCAAACAAATTCGCTCATCTCTAATACTCACTATAATGCAAACATTTTTTGATCGTTGCAAATTGTGTCCTTATTAAGGCCATACGGAATACCAGTGTGCTGTAGAGTATATCAGTACTCCCGTATTGCCGAAGCACTCATTTTCTGACTATGCTCATATTCAGCACAATGCCTCAAAATGTCATAATGTCTGCTCCGTTTAAAGGAGTCCATCTGGTGTATGATGATGTGGAATTTTGGGTGAAAAAATGATGGGCATATTAATTTCTCTAGGTCACCATAAGATTTATTATTTCCTCGCTGAAAAATAATTTGAAAAAGTCAATTTCAGTGAAGCCTGTAACGTCAAATTGGATTCCTGAGCTGCCCATGAAATCCGGAATAAAAAGCTGATAATTTTCAGGGGGGTGGAATCCATATGGGATTGATTATTGAAGGGGTAGCCTTGGTCCTAGGGTGCCTTGCTGGAAAAATGGACGTTACTAGCACTGCTCCCCTAATGCACCAGCTAAAAATTTATCTGGCGCTAACTACAGTTTTTTTTTGCAAAAGAAATGTGGAAGTCACTTAGGCTACCATCTCACATCAGGTTTTCGCCGTCAGACTGAATCCGGCGACTTTTGAAAAAAACGGATCCACTGCAAATTGTGAAAAACTGATGCAACGGATTTTTTGCCGGATCCAACTAGCTATTTTCTGGGCACTAACTGGTCCGGGGATGAGAGAGAGAGACTCCATCTTTTGACCTCACATTTCACCCGTTTTTCGCCGCATCCGTCGATTTCCAGTTCTTCGCCGGAGAGAAAAAACGTTCCAATGTACGTTTTCTCCAGCTGCTGAAAATGGATTTTGGACAGATCCGGCAAAAAATAGATGAAACGTTAGGCCATCAGGTGCTAATACAAGTCTATGAGAAAAAAACGGATCCGGCGGCAAAAAAAAAGGATCCGTTTTTTTCAAAATTCCCCGGATTGTGCCTGACAGCACAAATCCTGATGTGTGAAAGTAGCCTTACAGTGCAACCTACACTCCTCTAATGCACTAGCTGTAAATTTACTCAGTGCTTACAATTCTGCGCTTTGGCGCAAAGAAAAATGGACGTCACTGATACTGCAATGTACGCTTCCCTAATGCACTAGCAAAGAAATTACCTGTCTAAAACAATTAAAAAAAAAAACACCCTACCTATGAACCTACGATGTACTAACTAGTAATTTTATTTTCTTTAAGAAATTTGGACGTCACTTACACTACGATGTCCGCTACCTTAATGCGCTACCTCCCTACCTATAAAGCTACTCTGCATAAGATAAGTTTTTTCTAAAAGAAAATCAGATATCACTTACACTGAGGCGTCCCCTACTCTAATGTGCTACCACCCCACCAATCACTGCACGTCACATATTCATTTTTTTTCACAGCTTTAATTTGACATCGTTGTGGTTGGCTGGTCAGAATTGATCCGCCAATGACAGCGGTCGCTGACGCGGGGGCAGCACAGCCCACCGAGGTGAAGTGCAGGGATGGCTTGGTGTTACACACCAAGGCCATCTTAACTCGAACACTGCGCCATGCTGCATAGTGTCCAGAAATAGCAGCACTGTATATGTACTCCACTTTATGGGAATGGATGTGGGGAAGTGGTTAATTAAAAGTAAAATTATTTTACACTATTTAGACTATTTTTGTTACCTTCTTTACTATTGCATATCATGGATTGCTGCACAGGTACAACAGACAAAAAGAAAGATCAAGAAAGATAAAAAATAACAAGAAGGTAGGCATGTGAGGATACTCAATAAATTAGCAGCTCATCCTTAATTAAGCTGCCCCTGATATAGGAACTACAACTCATAGTAAAAGCCTATAATCTATCAATTAAATGCATTGACATTGTTGTGCTAGTACAAAAGAATAACAAAATATTTTCTCCTTTACTTTACAGAGAAGGTTCAGGATGAAATTAAAACACATGTTAAACCTGGACAGCTGCCGAGAGTTGAAGATCGGAAGAAAATGCCTTATACTGATGCAGTAATACATGAAATACAAAGGTTTTGCAATATTGTCCCACTGAACGTGTCACACTCAACGGCAACTGATGTGTATTTGCGGGGCTACCTCATCCCAAAGGTGAGTTTATTAAAAAATCCTATTGATTGATTATTGTGGTGTTTTTTGCTTATAAACAAGTACTGTTTTTGTTTACCTATTACTAAAAGGGACTGCTATGGGGTCCACCACCATACCAACAATTTCAGATTTTGAAAATGAAATGTATATAATAAAGATATTTGGTGATTTCATATTCACAGGGTACAGAGATTACTCCTTTCCTGACATCAGTTCTCTATGACAAGACCCAATGGAAAACACCCTATGATTTCAATCCCAATCACTTCTTGGATGAAAATGGAAAATTTGTGAAACATAATACATTTATGCCATTCTCAGCAGGTAACTAATGAGGACCATTAAACTCCAAAATTAAATCATTTTACTTGTCAATCAAATGACAAAACACTCCCTAACAAAATGGCTATATTTTATTAAGAAATAATGTACGTTTTTTTCTATATCTCATATCTCATATTTTGTACTAAAAAAATCAAAACTGTTCTACAGTCTTATTGAGATGCTAAGCATATTCATGGGCAACTTTATAATTTTTTTTAGCAATATAGCCTACAGTATATTTATAAAAGTCTTCACTATCTTTTGCTTCAAATGGAGCAAGAGTTGTTTGATGGAGCTCTCCTTATAGTCAGCACCAGGACACATGCCCTGCGCTCAATCTATGCTTCTAGCATTTTGATTCTTTAAAATTCCAGTTGCAAGCATATGTACACTTAGGAGAGTAATTAGCAACTAATGCTGTTCAGATAATCAGTGTAGAGTAATCATACGATTATTAACAGATTGCTAAAAGGCAAATAAACACTAATTAAAGACCATAAAAATTAACTTTTAATCATTCTATTAAAGGATAAAGAAAATAAAAATTGTATTTTTCCTTTAATAGTATGAGAGTAGGAACCACTAGTTCAAAATGTTCTCATACGCTGCTTGGTCATGGTCGCAAGGACTTAAGCTCATGAAGATCAGCATTAATTTATTAATGGTGTTAGCTATATTTGAAGCAAAGAAAGGGAGCAAGGTCAATCTTTTCTTCACTTTTCAAAAATCATTTCTTGAATTGGCATCCTTGTGGAGGATGAAACATTGCTGTAATACTCTATGAATGCTGGGGCTTAGTGTGAATTCCAGAGCCATTCACGGGAAACCGTCAGTCAACAATGCTTTCCAGGGGGTTCTATGAAGATTTTGTTGCTTGCTGGAGGTTTTCCTTTTGTTCAGGAGCCTCACGAACATTAAGAGAAAGTTGGAAAGCATGCATTATATTCAATGTGTTAGGGTCAAGATATAATTTCAACATGACATGGTTATATCACTAATCCCATTTCTACAGGAAGAAGAGCTTGTGCTGGGGAAAGTTTGGCCAAGTTGGAACTTTTCCTGTTTTCACTGGACTTCTTCAAGCATTTACTTTCTATCCGCCTCCAGGAGTTTCCAGAGAAGATTTAAATCTCAAGCCTGGCGTTGGATTCTTATTACTCCCTACACCATACATGACATGTGCGAAGCCAAACTATTAGTGCATGGTGAACAGTAGAGACCAATGTTTTTGTTCATTATATATTAATGTATCTAATTTTTCTAATTTTGTACTTTGCTTGGTTAAAATTTAATTATCAAATATCTTTTGGTGAAAGTTGTGTAATTGAATAATAATAATAATAATCTTTATTTTTATATAGCGCTAACATATTCCGCAGCGCTTTACAGTTTTGCACACATTATCATTACTGTCCCCAATGGGGCTCACAATCTAGATTCCCTATCAGTATGTCTTTGGAATGTGGGAGGAAACCGGAGTACCCGGAGGAAACCCACGCAAACATGGAGAGAACATACAAACTCTTTGCAGATGTTGTCCTGGGTGGGATTCGAACCCAGGACCCCAGTGCTGCAAGGCTGCTGTGCTATCCACTGAGCCACCGTGCTGCCCCAATTGAATCACACAATGCACAGCTCCCAAGCCTTAGTGGAGTAAATCTCTCAATGGCCTCCAGTTATCAAAATGTACATTTTATTCAAAGGAAATGTTTTAGTTTTATTAACACAGATAGGATTTTTTGATTATGTAAATCTTCTGGCTCAAATAAATATTTGAATGTGCTGCAACTGTGGACAGTTTTTCTTTTATAACATCAGTTTGTATTCTTTATTTTCTTTAGACTATTTTTGCCTTTAGTTACTGGCTGAGTAAATATAACTCTTAGGGCCCTGTAGGGAAGCAGGAAGTAAAGTACTGGATGGCAGGTATGTGTCACTGAGGTGCCTGGCCTCAGTGACTCAGGTTTCAAAATAGAGTGTTCCAATAATGAAAGGTTACTGAAAGGAATTTTAGTTGACTGGTTGACTGGAGTTTGGGTTTGCGATTTTGGAGACCAAAAGAGCCTGGGTGGGAAAGGTCGCTCCCATACACTCCAGCCCAGGTCTTGCAGATTCTATAAAAGGCAGCTGGGCTGGTTCAGGTGTGTCTGACTTGTTGGAGTTACCACGATTGCTGACCAAACTGAGCTGAAAATAGTGTCTGTACTGCTGCATGGATGAGGCCTTATTGTATCTTTCCCTACCCAGTGGTAGCACTGTTTTTGTTGTTATTCAATTAAGACGGGAAAAGGCTGCTTTCTTTCATGTGAGCACTGTTAAAGTTTAAAATGGATAATAAAGCTATGACTGTTTTACGCAAGAACCAAGTATCTGTGTTTACCCTAACAGCTGAATCCATACAGACCCCCACATGTAAGCAGTGGACCTGGATGGGCTTCCCAGGATACAGCGAAGCCATGAACTAGGAAAGCAGTAAACACTAAATTTGTCAAATGAACTTTGACTGTTAAACTCAGACCTAGTGCACTTCCAGCAAATAACAAAATGTAACAGGTTAATTCACAAACACACGGTCAAAACTGACCAAGACCACTGTGCTGCGTCACTCAATATGCATGGAAATTTTGACTACATTACTATAATTTGCCTAGTTGTGCACCCGCCTAGTGCAGCTACAGCGCATTTACCTGTAAAACTGGAGCAATCAAATGAAAACCAGGGGTGGCCAATTGGTGATGGAGTACAGCAGCGTACAAATATAACAAAATGATTCTCAACCCACTAGAACCCACCCACTACCTTATTTTTCGGACTATAAGATGCACCAGATCATAAGACGCACCCCAAATTTGGGGTGAAAATTGCAGAAAAAAAGATTTTTTATAAGATGGGGGTCTGTTTTATTGTTCGAATTTACAGTATCTTACCTGAGGGCTGGCGGTGGCAGAGCAGGGTCACAGGAGGCATGGTGTCGGCAGAGGTGCGGTGATGCGGTGGGCGATATGGCGTGCTCCTGAGCAGGGTCCCTTCCTGTTTAAGTGGGCGACGCCAAGGCCTGGTGTCCATGGGGGGGTTGCAGCAGTGCTGTGGCAGTGGCAGAGGTGTGGGGATGATGAGGGGCAGTGAGTGGTATGGCGTGAGCAGGGTACCTTCCAAAGGTGAGGTGACGCAGCGGCCCGTTATCCAAGATAAGCAGCAGAGCCAGGTGAACCATGGCTTTATCGGAGGCGGTGGCCATCTTCCTGAGGCCGCGCATGCGCAGATGAAGTGCTCTGCTTCCCGGTGCTTCAGGAAAATGGCCGCGTGAAGGCCGCGCGTGCGCAGATGGAGATCGCAGTGGCCAGCTTCCTGAAGCCGAGTTCGCAGACTTAGATTTAGCTGTGATTACATCTGCAAGTCGCTTGGGGTATGTCTCTATCAGTTTTGTACAATGAGAGACTGAAATTCTTACCCATTCTTCCTTGGCAAACAGCTCAAGCTCAGAGAGGTTTGATGGAGATCGTTTGTGAACAGCACTTTTCAGCTCTTTCCACAGATTCTCGATTGGATTGAGGTCTGGACTGTGACTTGGCCATTCTAACACCTGGATACGTTTATTTGTGAACCATTCCATTGTAGATTTTGTTTTGTTTGGGATCATTGTCTTGTTGGAAGACAAATCTCCGTCCCAGTCACAGGTCTTTTGCAGACTCCAACAGGTTTTCTTCAAGAATGATCCTGTATTTGGCTCCATCCATCTTCCCATCAATTTTAACCATCTTCCCTGTCCCTGCTGAAGAAAAGCAGGCCCAAACCTTTATGCTGCCACCACCATGTTTGACAGTGGGGATGGTGTGTTCAGGGTGATGAGCTGTGTTGCCTTTACGCCAAACATATCATTTGGCACTGTTGCCAAAAAGTTTGATTTTGGTTTCATCTGACCAGAGCACCTTCTTCCACATGTTTGGTGTGTCTCCCATGTGGCTTGTTGCAAACTTTAAACAACACTTTTTATGGATATCTTTGAGAAATGGCTTTCTTTTGCCACTCTTCCATAAAGACCAGAATTGTGCAGTGTACGTCTGATTGTTGTCCTATGGACAGACTGTCCCACCTCAGCTGTAGATGTCTGCAGTTCATCCAGAGTGATCATGGGCCTCTTGGCTACATCTCTGATCATCAGTGTTCTCCTTGTTTGAGATGAAAGTTTAGAGGGACGGCCGGGTCTTGGAAGATTTGCAGTGGTATGATACTCCTTCCATTTCAATATGATCGCTTGCACTGTGCTCCTTGGAATGTTTAAAGTTTTGGAAATCATTTTGTATCCAAATCCAGCTTTAAACTTCTCCACAACAGTATCACCGACCTGTCTGTTGTGTTCCTAGGTCTTCATGATGCTCTCTGCAAACAGAACCCTGAGACTATCACAGAGCAAGTGCATTTATATAGAGACTTGATTACACACAGGTGGATTATATTTATCATCATTAGGCATTTAGGACAACATTGGATCATTCAGAGATCCACAATGAACTTCTGGAGTGAGTGTGCTGCACTGAAAGTAAAGGGGTCGAATAATATTGCACGTTTCAGTTTTTGAATTTCCCAAATTTAAAATAACAAATAAATTTCGTTCAACTTCACAATTGTGTTCCACTTGTTGATTCTTCACCAAAGATTTACAAATGGTATCTTTATGTTTGAAGCATGATACGTGGGAAAAGGTTGAAAAGTTCCAGGGGGCCGAATACTTCCACAAGGCACTGTATATTTGCCTGTTTGATTATGTTGCCAAGCTAACTCACCATAATCCTTGTGATGGACTTGAGCTCAGGACTAGTGATGGGCGAACCCGTGGATGTTCAGGTCTGGTGGGTTCTGCCAAACATCTAAAAAAAGTATGGTTTGGATACCAGAACGATACCCAAACCCGGACTCTATTCAGATGATTCATGGGCCCGAAGATCCAATGCTTGCCACACAGTCATCTGCATGGCAGCTTGGCAAACATGGGATCTGAACAACGGTAAGATCCTTACTGTCACTGTTTCCTCACTGTCAGATGACAGCGTGATCCAGCAGCTGTGAGCAGCAGTAAAACGGTTACTGCTGGCCACAGGCGTCGGCTGATGAAAGATTACTACTCTCATCAGCCTATGCCTACTGGTGCTGATAAAAGTGAGAGCAGATTCTGCTGATGGAAGTATCAGCTGGAGCCTGTGCTATAAATAGTTAGAAAATGACTTGGGGTCTCTTCTATTTTTGACAACCAGCGCATGGAAATCTCACAGGGGGGCTGCGACTTTCAGCTGTCACCTTTATCATGGCTGATTATCAAGAATAGAGGGGTCCTAAGTAGTGGTGAGCGAATATACTCGTTACTCGAGATTTCTCGAGCATGCTCGGGGGTCATCCGAGTATTTTTTAGTGCTCGGAGATTTATTTTTTCTTGCCGCAGCTGAATGACTTACATCTGTTAGCCAGCATAAGTACATGTGGGGGTTGCCTGGTTGCTAAGCAACCCCCACATGTACTTATGCTGGCTAATGTTAGGACTGGCGGAACGCACCAAGAAAGATGTAATAGATGCATTCGCAGTCCGGGGTCCACCGTGCAGGTGAAAACCTGCTGCTAGTAAATGGCAGCGTAATATGGCGGTGGAAGCGAACCCGGTAAAGCCACAGGTCCGCAATACCGCACTAAAGAGTGCAAGCAAGGAGTCAGTGAACACAACCCCAAGACTCAGGATTGAAGTCCGATTAGACCACTTGCTGACACAACACCGCAACTGGGTGTGTTAGGTAACTATTATAATTAGAGCACCGAAGTGCGAACTGTGCCGTGCTGGCATACACCACTAAGCACCCAGACGTGGGTCAGGAAGCGCACTACTGGCGCGTGGCGCCGCACTGGCAGACACAGCAATAGACGCTGATACGTGTGTGACACGTTGAGTGGTTAGTCGGGCGCTAGATAGCAGCCATACTCCATACGCGAACAGTCATACAATAGGGTAGGGGTATTTAATGAACGACTTGCACTCACAACAAACACACGTATACAAATGTACACTAGCGCATGGTCGTGCGGTCATGCGAAGCTTATATAGCTGTAGTACTTTCAGGACCTTCCAATAAAGGACCAATGGGCAGCTGCCACAGAAGTTAGCCCTTTGAGGACCTGCCAGGAGGACCAATGTGAACCACTGCAGCATCTGAGCATGTGACCCTTGATCTCCAACGGGAGATCTCACCCTGGGCATGCTCAGAAGGGAAAAAGGAGGACTTAGTCCCAAAAGCGTCCGCTTGCTGCTGCCCAGCACTGGCTTTAATGGCAAAAGCTGGAGAAGCAACAGCAAGCCTAAGCACAGAGTGAGACTGAGCCAGACGCAAGGACCGACGTCTCCGCTGAGCAGGTTTAGCTGTGGCAGGAGAAGAATGGGAGACCGCAGCAGAAGCAGCCCGAGATTCCTCCTGTGCAGAAGCGGGAACTCGACCCCTAACATTACCCCCCCCCTAGGGCCCCCGTCCTTGGGCCTCGCTACGTTCGAAGGCAGCAATGAGCTGCGGAGCCCAAATGTGCTCAGCAGGCTCCCAGGATCTATCCTCAGGACCGTAACCCCTCTAGTCCACCAAATAAAATTTTTTGCCACGAACCACCTTGTACCCCAAGATAGCGTTCACCTCGTAATCGTCCGTAGACGAACCCGACGTCCCAGTAGATGACTCAGAAAACCAGGACATGTACACGGGCTTAAGGAGGGACACATGAAAGGTGTCTGTGATACCTAGGCGTGGAGGAAGGGCTAGACGGTAAACCACAGGATTAACCTGTTCGAGGACCTTAAAAGGACCTAAGTAGCGAGGTGCAAACTTGGTAGACTCAACTCGCAGCCTGATGTTACGGGCGGAGAGCCACACTAAGTCGCCAGGAGCAAAGGTTGGAGCGGGGCACCGATGTGCGTCGGCCGAGGACCTCATTCTCTCCTTGGAAGCCCGAATGGCATCCTGAGTGCGATCCCAAATGACCCGTGCCTCCACAGCCCAGTCTGCCACCCTGGAATCGGCGGAAGACACGGGCATGGGCACAGGTACCCGCGGATGCTGACCATAGTTAAGGAGGAATGGGGTCTGTCCAGTGGAGTCAGCTACAGCATTGTTAAGAGCAAACTCCGCCCACGGTAGCAAAGATGCCCAGTCATCTTGCCTAGCAGAGACAAAATGTCGCAGATATGTGACCAAGGTCTGGTTGGCCCTCTCCACCAACCCATTCGTCTCGGGATGATATGCCGAAGAGAGATTTAACTCAATACTGAGAAGATGACAAAGCTCTCTCCAGAACCGAGACGCAAACTGGGGACCCCGGTCACTGACAATTTTGTCTGGCATACCGTGAAGGCGGAAGATGTGTTTAATAAACAACGCTGCCAAGGCCCGTGCAGATGGTAGCCGGGGAAGCGGCACCAAATGCACCATTTTAGAAAAATGGTCGGTGACAGGCTCGGACTGGCCCACCGGAGAACCGGAGGATTCTCCGGTGGGCCCAGGCACTGACACCTGCTGGCATACTGGCCAGCAGCTGCCTAGGGCCCCCACTGCTCCAGGGGCCCCCTGCCGGTGGCTATAGGGCCCCTGAGTCAAGGGGGCCCGCCCTGTGCCAGTAGCAGCAGCTGGAGACACAATCCTGTCCCCGCTGCTAAAGCCAAATGAATATTCACGCTTCCCCACGCCCCTATGGGCGTGGAGAGGAGTGAATACCATTTGTCTGTAATAGCGGGCAGCGTTAGCCGCAGGGTGCAGCTAACACTGCCTGCATATAAAGCCGCACCACACACACAAGCAGCGCTCATGTGGCATAACAGTAAAGAAGTTATCCAAGTAGTAGCCATTTCCTCCGCCCTCCAGCTCCGTAGTAGACCCCTCTGATCACTGTAGCTAGATAAGGCTCTACAGATAGCCACGCCCACATGTGACCAGCAGACCACTTTGACTCCGCCCCTTTCTATCTCCATACACGTGTGCCTAACCCCGCCCTGTGCGTGACGTCAGTGGATGGCGCGCGAGGCTCGGAATGGAGGCCGTGTTGGAGCTGCTGCTGCTGCTGCTGCTGCTGCTGCTGCTGCTGCAGGAGCGGGTGACGCACACGACGCAGGTAGAGCCGGGCCGCACACGTCAGCTGTTATCTGCGGCCACGGCAGTTATGTGCCAGTGCTCTGTGGAGGGAGTTTTACCTCAGGAGTTAGCGCCAGCTGCAGCTGTTTAGTCCATGGAGCCTGCCCGCTCCTGTGTCTGCAGTACAGCTGCTGGCTCTATGTATGTGCGCCCCTCGTGCCAAGTACAGACATCCCCCCCCCCTCATGTCACCACATATGGGTCCGCTGAGGTCTCTAGTGCTACATCTCCTTGGTGACGGTTACCATAGCAGCAAGCACACTGTCTGGGGTAACTATAGTGGGTGCATGGGTTACAGTCCCTGCAGGGTTGCCAGGCACACCCCCTGCACATAATGTTTGTGGGCACAATGGGCAGACTTTTCCCCCACTGCAGGAAGGGCCGCGTCCTGGGCTGGTGGGGATCAAGTCTTTGGCCTGGCTGGGTGCGGTGCCTGAGTCTTCAGCATGGGGGGGTACCAGTACCTGAATCCTGGGGTCTGAAATGTAAAAATAAAGGCATTCTGCTCTCCCTCACTGCCGCTCTGTGGTTCCCTGCCATATATCTCTCCGATCAGCAGCTGCTGTGTAGTGATGGCTGGACCATTGTCACGACACTGCAGCAAATGACCAGTCAGCCTCTGGCACATCGTCTCTTTAGGATCTGTACTCTCCCAGGCAGGTGATGCAGACACTGGATGGTAGTAATCCAAATTGGACAAAGGGTTAACATGTTGGGTAGTCTATCGTTTTTTCTTCACCATGTATTTTTATCATTTTTCTTTCTGCAAAGATGCCATAAATTTTAAAGGTGTTGTCAAGGACAATTTTATTTCTTTACTATGAGCCTAAAAACTAACAGGCAGTTGGAAGCAATCACCTGCCTCTTGTATCCAGCACTGGCTCAGAGCAGTCACCGACCTCTCCTGCCGGCAATTCAGCTGCTCCACTTCAACAGAGCAGTTGTTCTTCTTTCGGGCCGCTGTCGGCAGGATGTGACTGCTGACATTCTGATTGACAGCCATCTTTCTGCAGTGAGGCGTTGGGGAGCTGGCTGTCAATCGGCATGACATCAGCACGCCGTGTGGAATGAGCAGCCTGGAAAAAGATCTGCTCTGCTAACATTGAGCAGCTGAATCATCAGCAAGTGGTGGCAGATATCGGCAGGGAGTTAGCAATTACCTGCCTGTTAAATCTTAGGCCCTTGGTAAAAAAGAATTAATAATAAAAAATAATGTTCCTGCACAACCCCTTTAAATTGGCTTACAAGTTTTGGAAACCTCTGATCTCCCTTCTGCCACTTGTTTAAAAAAAAAAACAAAAAAAAAACACAACTTTCTTTATTCATCCTCCCCGAGACCAGCACTGATGTCTGCATCACGGCCCCAAATGTCTGTTATCTGCAGCACAGATGCCACATGGGCAACTTGGGCAGAGCCGACTGCTGTGTAAGTGGGTGAGTTTTTGAAGCTTCAAAAAAACACAGCTTGTTACCCTGACAGCTAAGTAGGTGAGGTTTCTTTAAATCGTGTGTAAGAGAGTGTGTGTGTGAGAGTGTGTGTGTGAGAGTGTGTGTGTGTGTGTGAGCTGCGGTAAGCTGTGTGTGTGGTGAAGGACAATGACATTGGTGGGGGGAGACAATGATGGAGGTGATGGGCAATGATGGTGGGGGAGACAATAATGGAGGTGATGGGCAATGATGGAGTTGATGGGCAAAGATGGTGGTGGTGGGGAGGCAATGATGGAGGTGAGGGGAGGCAATTATGGAAGTGATCGGCAGTGATGGTGGGGGAGACAATGATGGAGGTAATGGGCAATCATGGTGAGGGAGGGAATGATGGAGGTGATGTTCAATGAGGGTGAGGGGAGGCAATGATGGTGGGGGAGGAGGCAATGATGCAGGTGGTGGAATGGGCAGTGATGGAGGAGGGGGAGAATGCTAGGGGTGTTGGGGAGAAGGCAATGATGGAGGTGGTGATGAGGACAATGATGGGGGTCGAGAGGGGCTGCATTATACTTTATGAGGGGGCTACATTATATTCTGTGGGGGGACTGCATTATTCTCAGGGGACTACATTATATTATGGGGGGCTACATCATACTATGTGAGGGGGCTACAGTATACTCTATGGGGGGCTGCATTATATTCTGTGGTGGGGCTGCATTCTCTCAGTTGACTACATTATATTCTGTGGTGGCTGCATTATACTATATGAGCGGGCTGCATTATACCCTATGAGGGTGCTACATTATATTCTATGGTGGGGACTGCGTTATACCTGAGGGGGTTGCATTATATTTTGTGGGGTGCTGCATTATATTCTATTAGAAGGGACTGCGTTATATTTTATGAGGGGGCTAAATTATATTCTGCGAAGGGGCTACCCCAACCCTTGCTACATAATTAAGACGTAAACTACCTTATATTATACCCTGATATTAGCGCTTTGTACCGCACAATTGGTGGCCTTGTATCTATTTCTATGTAGCTACATAGTGGGCCCCAAGAATGATTTTCTCTGGTGGGCCCAAGGTGCTCCAGTCCGACGCTGGTCGGTGATTACCCAAATGATGGTACAGCCACGAGACTTGGGCAAACCCACCACAAAGTCCATCCCGACCATCTCCCAGGGCCTGTCTGCCACCGGCAGAGGGTATAACAAACCAGCTGGCCGTTGATGGAGAGACTTATTTTTGGCACAAGAGACACATGCTCGAACGTAGTCTCCGACGTCACGAACCATATGTGGCCACCAGTACATTCTCGCCAGCAACTCAGATGTCCTCTTTGCCCCAAAGTGTCCACCCACTCTGGACGAATGAGCCCAAGAGAGAACCTCCGGTCGCAAATTGATGGGAACAAAGTCTTGCCCGGAGGCACAGACTCAAGCGAAACCGGAGCTACGGTTCTCAGACTCTCCGAAGGGACAATAAGCCGAGGCTCCTCCTCCTCAGTTGACACAAGGGAGCGAGAGAGAGCGTCAGCACGAATGTTCTTCTCTCCGGCAAGATAATGTAGAGTGAAGTGGAACCGGGAGAAAAACAAGGACCATCTGGCCTGACGAGAATTCAGCCGCTGGGCTGTACGCAAATAGACCAAATTTTTGTGGTCCATGAAGACTTGGAATGGAAACCGAGCACCCTCCAAAAGATGTCTCCACTCCGAAAAGGCCAACTTCATTGCTAGCAACTCCCTATCCCCGATGGAGTAATTTCTCTCCGCTGGTGTGAAGGTCTTTGAGAAGAAGAAGCATGGATGCTTCCGACCTTGAGCATCCTTTTGATAGAGAACTGCTCCAGCACCAACGGATGAGGCATCCACCTCCATAAGGAATGGCTTATCCACATCGGGACGATGTAAGATGGGAGCACTAGCAAAATGGGACTTTATAGAAGTGAAGGCCTTGGAGACCTCTTCCGACCACAATTTGGGATTCGCTCCCTTCTTGGTGAGGGATACCAAGGGAGCTACCAAAGTGGAGAAGTGGGGGATGAACTGGCGATAGCAATTTATGAACCCCATAAAGCGCTGCACCGCTTTAAGAGAATGGGGTTCTTGCCAGTCCATCACAGCCTGTAGTTTGGCAGGATCCATAGCCAATCCCTGGGCCGAGATGATATAGCCCAGGAAAGGTAAAGACTCCTGCTCAAACACACACTTCTCCAACTTTGCATAAAGAGAATTCGCCCGTAAGAGTTCGAAGACTCTGCCAACATCTCTCCGGTGGGAGTCAATATCTGGAGAGAAGATGAGAATATCATCCAGATAGACTACAACCGAGGTGGAAAGCATATCCCGGAAGATATCGTTGACAAAGTCCTGAAAAACGGCTGGGGCATTACAGAGCCCGAAGGGCATCACCAGGTACTCATAGTGCCCATCCCTGGTATTGAAAGCCGTTTTCCATTCGTCCCCGTCACGGATGCGAATCAGGTTGTAGGCACCCCGCAGATCTAGTTTGGTGAATATCTTAGCTCCCCTTAGCCTGTCAAAGAGCTCCGATATCAGGGGCAACGGGTACTTATTTTTAATGGTGATAGCATTGAGACGCCTGTAATCGATGCAAGGACGTAATTCCCCGTTCTTCTTCTGTACGAAGAAGAATCCCGCCCCTGCAGGAGACACTGACTTCCTAATGAACCCTCTTGCCAAATTCTCCTGGATGTATTGAGACATAGCCTCCGTCTCAGGGAGAGAGAGGGGATATACCCTTCCCCGAGGAGGTTCAGCTCCAGGCAAGAGGTCAATAGGACAGTCATAGGGGCGATGAGGCGGTAGAGTCTCTTCTGCCTTTTTAGAGAATACATCTGCATAGCACCAATAGCACCTTGGAAGAGATGAAAGCTCTGCGGGTACCTCGGTAGTAGAGACCTGTACACACTCACTCACACACCTGCCCATACAAGACTTACTCCAACCCAATATTCTCCCTGAGGACCACTCAATATGTGGGGAGTGGTAACGGAGCCAGGGTATTCCCAGTAAAATCTCATCCATTCCCTCGGGAAGGACCAGAAGGGAAATAATCTCCTGGTGGGAAGGGGACATGGACAACGAGAATGGAACAGTCTGATGTGTGATTTGTTGTGGAAGTGTCGACCCATTCACAACTCTAACAGTTACAGGTTTGGTGAGCATAACAAGTGGTACAGCGTGACGCAGAGCAAAAGCAGAGGACATGAAATTTCCCTCTGCTCCTGAGTCCACACAAAGCTCGACTGTTAGAGTGGATGAGTCAAACAGGATTGTCCCCTTAAAGGACAGTTTGGAGGAAAAAGCCGCTGTGTCTAGTGAACCTCCCCCTAAGGTTACTAGACGCGATCGTTTTCCTGACCGCCGTGGACATTTATTAGTGTAATGTCCTCGTTGGTGACAATTTTTGCAAACCATGGGTACTCGAGCGGTCTGAGACTTAGGTCCCGCTTGAGAAACCTCCATGGCCTCATGGGAGTCGGATGCCAAAACAGAAGATTCAAGAGGTCTGGCGAAGGTGGGAGCCAGTCTAAACCTCTGCCTACACTGGGTCTGCTCTAACCTTCGTTCGTGGAAACGGAGGTCGATGCGGGTGGATAGAGAAATAAGCTCCTCCAGTGTGGCGGGTATCTCTCTGGTGGCTAAGGCGTCCTTCACGTGGTCTGCCAGTCCCCTCCAGAACACCGGAATTAGCACTTTATCCGACCACTCTAACTCCGAGGCCAGAGTCCGGAACTGGATGGCAAACTGGCTGACCACGGACGAGCCCTGAGTAATTGTCAATAACTGGAGCGCGGTATCGTGTGTAATACGGGGTCCCAAAAAGACCTGCTTCAGAGCGTCCAGAAAGAGCGGAGCACTCTGTAGCACACGGTCATCATGCTCCCAAAGTGGCGTTGCCCACTCCAACGCCCTGCCCGACAAGAGAGATAAAATAAATCCCACTTTCGCCCGTTCCGTAGGGAAACGCACCGCCAGGAGCTCGAGATGTATGGAGCACTGGCTTACGAATCCGCGACATTGTTTACTGTCACCAGCAAACTTGTCAGGAAGCGGGAGACGGGATAAAGTCGGGGCAGAGGTGGCAGCGGACAAACTGGCTGCAGCTACACTTGCAGCCTGAACAGCGACAGCAGTGACATCCACAGCTGAGGTTGAACGCTCTAGAGCCGCCAACCTTCCCTCCAGCTGCTGGATGTACCGCTGTAAACGCTGATCGTCTGCCATTTACTAGCCAGACCCTGGCGCTAGTGTTCTGTTAGGACTGGCGGAACGCACCAAGAAAGATGTAAAAGATGCGTTCGCAGTCCGGGGTCCACCGTGCAGGTGAAAACCTGCTGCTAGTAAATGGCAGCGTAATATGGCGGTGGAAGCGAACCCGGTAAAGCCACAGGTCCGCAATACCGCACTAAAGAGTGCAAGCAAGCAGTCAGCGAACACAACCCCAAGACTCAGGATTGAAGTCCGATTAGACCACTTGCTGACACAACACCGCAACTGGGTGTGTTAGGTAACTATTATAATTAGAGCACCGAAGTGCGAACTGTGCCGTGCTGGCAGACACCACTAAGCACCCAGACGTGGGTCAGGAAGCGCACTACTGGCGCGTGGCGCCGCACTGGCGGACACAGCAATAGACGCTGATACGTGTGTGACACGTTGAGTGGTTAGTCGGGCGCTAGATAGCAGCCATACTCCATACGCGAACAGTCATACAATAGGGTAGGGGTATTTAATGAACGACTTGCACTCACAACAAACACACGTATACAAATGTACATGGCCGGCCGTAAAGCAGAGCACAGTGGTGACGCCGGGGGACGTGACAGACACCGGAATGTGAGTATGTAGTGTTTGTTTTTTTTAACTTTTACAATGGTAACCAGGGTAAACATTGGGTTACTAAGCACGGCCCTGTTACCAGTGAACACATCGCTGGATCGGCGTCACACACGCCGATCCAGCGATGACAGCGGGTGATCAGTGACCAAAAAAAAGGTCCTGATCATTCCCAGCGACCATCGATCTCCCAGCAGGGGCCTGATCGTTGGTCGCTGTCACGCATAACAATTTTGTTAACGATATCGTTGCTACGTCACAAAAAGCAACGATATCGTTAACGAAATCGTTATGTGTGAAGGTACCTTAAGTCCATGGTGTCTTGGTAACAGGGCAACACTCAAGCTTGCTTCCTACGTCACCTCCCACCAATGACGGACATCAGAGAGGGGATCAATATCCTCTTCCTCATCTGACTGTTGCATGCCCATCAGCCCTTCCTCCTCATCCTCTTCCATTTATTCCTTGCTCCTGCACCTTCACTGTCTGGTGCCATGACCCCCCCCTCGATCGCTGTCGTCCACCCTCCCATAGCACCTGCTTGTGCGGCGACAGTCCAGAGCTATGAGATAGAGATGAGGGAACTTGCTCACCAATCTCCAATTCGGCACGAACGTAGTTCCTTCGGATTCGTGTTCGGAATCCAGAGCATTTTCCCTCAAAGTCAGCTAAATTCGGGCGCAGTTCAATAAGTGATTGCTTTTCCACTAATGCTTTTGTTAAGATTTTGGCTAACATAGTGATGCTGTATGATGAGTGGGAGGACGTATTTAATGAGGGAAGGGGTTGGGTATAGGTCAGATGAGCGACGGACTGTTTTTTTTTTAATGAACTTAATGTGGGTACATTGCGGCAGTCAATCAACGTGCAGAATCCATCCACAACATCCAGACACAAGGGCTTCTATCATGGCTTCTATGGCTGCTGAAGTCACATGTCACTCTCCATATAAAAAGTGGATTGTTGTTTTGCTGGCCAACCTGCCACGAGTGGTGGCGAGTTCTCCTTCAAAGGAAGTCTTCAAACAGGCTGGACAGACATCTATCTGAGATGGTTTAGTGAATCCCACATTGTGCAGGGGATTGAACACGACAACCCAGGAGGCCCCTTCCAACTCTAACATTCTATGATTCCATGAACTTGTATGACCATATTAATAGTTTAGATAGGTCATATGTGGTGACTGGTGACAAATTCCCTTTAAGAAACCTGAGGTACTTTACATAGGCAGGGAAACACTATACTTTTTCTGTCATTATCCATTGCAACAAAATACTACTTAAGGTCCCTTCACATTAAGCGACGCTGCAGCGATACCGACAACGATCCGGATCGCTGCAGCGTCGCTGTTTGGTCGCTGGAGAGCTGTCACACAGACCGCTCTCCAGCGACCAACGATGCCGGTAACCAGGGTAAACATCGGGTAACTAAGCGCAGGGCCGCGCTTAGTAACCCGATGTTTACCCTGGTTACCTTCCTAAAAGTAAAAAAAACAAACACTACATACTTACCTACCGCTGTCTGTCCTTCAGCGCTGTGCTCTGCACTCCTCCTGTACTGTCTGTGTGAGCACAGCGGCCGGAAAGCAGAGCGGTGACGTCACCGCTCTGCTTTCCGGCTGACCGACGCTCACAGCCAGTACAGGAGGAGTGCAGAGCACAGCGCCGGGGACAGACAGCTGTAGGTAAGTATGTACTGTTTGTTTTTTTTACTTTAACGATGGTAACCAGGGTAAACATCGGGCTACTAAGCGCGGCCCTGCGCTTAGTTACCCGATGTTTACCCTGGTTACCAGTGAAGACATCGCTGGATCGGTGTCACACACGCCGATCCAGCGATGTCTCCAGGGAGTCCAGCGACGAAATAAAGTTCTGGACTTTCTTCAGCGACCAACAATCTCCCAGCAGGGGCCTGATCGTTGGTCGCTGTCACACATAACGATTTTATTAACGATATCGTTGCTACGTCACAAAAAGCAACAATATCGTTAACAATATCGTTATGTGTGAAGGTACCTTTAGTCTTGCAAGTGCACCAGCGGGCGTATCATTGTTCTTGCAGTCCTTGCTTCTCTTCACTTCTCACCTTTGGTGCTGCCCTCTGCTTCTTGAATGACAGTAAAGACAGGCTATGTTGCCCGATATGACCTCTGCTCTCCACTCGGTGACGGCATTGACAAGGAGAATCAAGAGGAGTCGAGAACTTCAATTGTACTGATACGCTTGCTGGTCGATGCACTTATGAGCCTAATTTGCATATAAATAAAGCATACATTTCATCAAAATGATACCAGATAGCGACAGGATAGGTAACGTCGGAAATGTGTTTCCCTGCCATGTATTGGCCTCTAGTATTCTAGGCACATTCTTACTGACAGGTTTGCTCTAATTTAATTCAATGAATGACTGAATACCTGTCGTTAAACAACTCACAGTACTATAAACATTCAGAAAATAGTTTAACTGGATGTGATGTTGTATGCTTAAAATGATATGTAAATCTGTAACTTTAGTTACTGAGTATGAGCTGTTTATGTCATATTTGCAGTTTTTATTTTTTATTACTGATCTATTATGGGTTAGCCATGATAAGGAACAACTGACAATAGAGTCTGAAATCCAGCGCCAACCTTGACACAATGAAGGGAACATGGCGCTACTTTGTTCTTCCCTTTTTTTGGCTCTGGCAGCTCTATGAACATGACTGACCTTCAGAGAAAGAACTGAATCCATGTAGGTCACAGTCCCCTGCGCTTTTTGTGAACTTTGAACTGCTTTGCTGACAGCTCCAAAATTCTGCGCTCCTAATGAGTCATCTGTTCTTTATACTCACAGATAAAATACCCAGAACTAGCCCTCCACTTTTGAATGGACCTCACGGACTCTTCATCTGCAGGGTCCTAGAACTGGTTGACTTTTCTCCATTTCATTCTCTGTCACCTCTTTCTCCTGTTCCGATGGGGACTAATTCACTACAGGGTGGTTAGTCACTGCCATTTTGAGATGCCAATGTTCTACAACCATGGCTGCCACCAGGAATTTCAGGGCCTCATACTAGCAACATTTTTGGACCTCCTTGTGACAATGCCCAGGCTCCAGACTCATTTTTTTAAATTATCAATAATACCACATACAAGAAACAAATACTATCACACCATGGTTGGACCATATATTACCACCACATAGTGACCAAATAATGCCACATAGAAAGAACAAATACAACAATATCGTGAGCAGACCATATATTACCACCACAGAATGACAGAATAATGCCACATACAAGGAAAAATTACTACCACACCATGACAGTACACATAAAACTGCCACCTAATGACCGAATAATACCACATACACGGGACAAATACCATCACACCATGACCAGACCCCATATTGCCAATACATAGTGACCAAATAATACTACATACAAGGAACAAATACTACCACACCATGACCAGACCACATATTACTACCACATAGTGACTGAATAATACCACATACAAGGAACAAATACTACCACACCATGACCAGACCACATAAAACCACCACATACTGACCAAATAATACTGCATACAAGGAACGCATACCATCACACCATGACCAGACCAATTCATAGTCATTTACTCTCCTCACTCTCCACCTTTAATTCATCAATTTCTGTCCCCTGTCCTCCACCACCAATTCATTATTATTTGTGTTCCCCCACAACCATTTAATTCATTTTATTTGACAAAAAAGAACTAAGTGCACACTGGGCCCCATATACCAGTAAGGGCAGTAATGCCCTGATGGCAGACCTGGTTACAACAAGTGTGCTGACTATGCCAATTTTCTGAGTAACGCACAGGATCAGCAAGATGTAACCGCAATAGGTGCTTACTTTAGGGGTTTCACTAAGAATAAGATAAAATGGCGTCCCTGATATAATTCAAACTGACCCATCCTAGTCACGTGTCAGGATGGGCTGCAGACTAAAGATATCAAGCTCTCGAGCCCTGTGTCTCAACTCATAAGAGCTGTATCACACATACCTCGGTTGGCTGCCGGGAGCATGGATGTCATGTGTGTAGAGATATGTTTTGACCCATGTTGTGCTCAGCAAAGAGATACCCAGCTTAATCCTTCTTCCCCATCGGTCTGACAGCTTTTATACCAGTGCACTGAAACTAACTGCGCCCAACTGGAAAACAAATAAACATTGAGGAGGATGAAGCTGGAGATAACCAGTATAGGCTCAGTGAGGATAAGATATACTGTATTTCTTCACATATGACAGCTGTGCTCCTAGATGCCAACTGAGGTATGTGTGATACAGATCTTATCAATTGAAATGCAGTCAAAACACGGGTCAATTCATCATTTGCTCTTCACCATCCATAATTCATCACTATTTACTTTCTCTCACATCCCACCCTGAAGTCATCATCAAATGTGGTTTGTCACTCAATTCATAATAATTTGCTGTATCCCACCCTCCAGGCTCAATTCATAATAATTTACTATTCCCCTCCTCAGTCTCAGCTCAGCACCCTCTGATAGTGACTACTGTCACAATACCTCAGCGCAGATATTCCTGAAAGCTTTTCTACCATTCTAGTCCGAACAATCACCTCTGGCCACAGTGGGTACTACATACTCAGTCTCCATTACAACCAGGAACAACATTTATCTGATGAAGGTCCAAGTAACCGAAACGTCATATCCACCATCTGTTTTCTACAGACTAATCGATAGTAAATAAACTCACATTTTCTTGCCAAGTATCCCGTTGAGTGCCTAGCTTTGCTACTACTACTCATGCGGATTGTAACCTCACGCGGGCACCCCATCCACCTACACCAGAGTGCGGTCTATGAGTTTTCTTTCGATTATACTATCGGTGTAGCTATAAATGATCAATTAGGTTGAGATCATTTCAGTACATATATTTTGCTTTAATTAAATGTTTTACATTTACTAATCTTCCATAAAATTCAGAATAGAAATATTCTGGAAGCATGATGCTGCCACCCACCCTAGACAGAGGGGACTTGTGATTTTTGGCAGAGTGTGACTTGTAGCTTTCACCAAAAATAGCTTTTTTTCATTGCCTAAAAAGATCCAAATTTTAATCTCATCAAGCTTCAGAACCTTGTTACTCAAAGAAGTATTCCAGGAATTTTCTTTGGAATCTCCGGCAGTCCGATAGAGAATGAATGGTGCAGCAGTGCCCATCCTTGAACCTCTCTGCATTCAAACAGACGAAGGTCCCATATTCTAGCAATCAGGAGTTTTTTTTTTCCTGTAAATAGAGTACGGTAAGTAGAATATACCACTTTTCCTCCTTCAACACCATTCAGTTCCAGAATATTTGCCATTCTTTTGAGAAAGTGGAGACAAGATGTGATATGACATCAATAGTGACTTTTGCCACTTTATCATAGAAGTGAAGCTCCTGGTCAAAACTTGATGAATCTAAAGCCACGGTAAAGACCATAGCTTTAAGGGTATGTGTCCACGTTCAGGATTGCATCAGGATTTGGTCAGGATTTTATGTCAGTATTTGTAAGCCAAAACCAGGAGTGGAACAATTAGAGGAAAAGTATAATAGAAACATATGCACCACTTCTGCATTTATCACCCACTCCTGGTTTTGGCTTACAAATACTGACATAAAATCCTGACCAAATCCTGATGCAATCCTGAACGTGGACACATACCCTAATAGTGAACATTTTCATGGTGCTTTCCTATTTGAAGATTTCTTACTCTGCACAGATGATTTACATAACTGTACCCTAAAGAATATTCAGTGACTTTTATAGTTTGTTATGTCCATCACCTGGGATTTTTTAATAGCCTTGTTACAAATTCCCTTTTGTATTCATGGTGTCCTTTTGCCTTAAAAAAAAAAAAAAAAAATATATATATATATATATATATATATATATATATTTATTTATATATATTTATATATAAATATATATATATGAACAACGTTATATATATATATATATATATATATATATATACACATATAACGTTGTTCATTCCAAATTCTGGTATAATAAAACTACTAGAAAAAAACAAACTTAAGTGTACTTAGTTAAGAGTTTCATGTTTTCGATAATAAATGACAATAGACAATTGAAAAAAGATTCTTGTTCTAGTTAAGAGTTGGGCATGTGAATTTATTGAGTAAATTCAATTAAGATTGAAATTATTTTAGACTAGCTTTGTTACTTTTTTAAACTATTGTATATAATGGATGGCTATGACCAAAAGGAAAAAAAACTGGACAGACAAGAAATAACCAGAGGGTAGGCATATGGGGATACTGAATCAATTGGTAGCCTATCCTTTATTCAGGTGCTCTTGGTATAGGAAGTACACACCATAAAAATATAATCTATCAATTATATTGCATTGGCATTCTGTACGAGTAGACAAAATAAAAAATGTTTTCTGTTGCTTGACAGAGATGGTACAGGAGGAAAATGAAAGACATATTGAACCAGGACAGCTGCTGATAGTTGAAGATTGGAAGACAATGCTTTTACTGATGCAGTAATATACAAATATACAAAGGTTTGGCAATATTGTCCCACAGAACCTGCCATATTCAATTCTAACTGATGTGTATTTGGAGGGCTATCTCATCCCAAAAGTGAGTGTATAATAAAAAAAATTCTTATGTTACAGGATTTATATTTTTGCTTTTTATCAAGTACTGAGTACGTTTACCACTTAGTAAAAGGGAAAAAGGGACTGCTGTGGGGTCCAATGTCATCCAAATAAATTCACATTTTTCAAAATGAAATGTAAATGATAAAGAAAGCTATTTGGTGATTTATTATTCACAGGTTAGAGAGGTTATTCCATTCCTGACATCAGATTTCTATGACAAAACTCAATGGACAACTCACTATGTGTAACGCCGGCACCTCTGCTTCCCCCTCCCCAGCAGTGGTGCCAACATTCTCACCACCGCAGCCCTGCACCTCCTTCTTCCCTTGTTGCTGCTCCTGTCCTATCCGCGGCATCTCTGCTCTCCACCTCCCTCCCGCTGCAGAGACGCCTAAGGGGGAGGTGCCTATGCAAAGTCGTAAGTTTTTTCCTAACACTCTTGTTAATTCTCAGGTCTCAGTGCTCGTATCCCCATATACTTGCTTGTTTATTAGCCACGGCCGCCAGCCTGCCTATCTCACCCATGCCCATCTGCTTGTACATCTGCCGAACCCGCTGCACTTGCCAGTTCTCATCTCTACGTCAGCCAGTCACATCCCACCTGCCAGTGCTCTCCTCTACATTTGCCATTTCAGTTGCACTTGCCAGTGCTCATCTCTACGTCAGCCAGTCCTGTCTGCATCCGTGGTTCATCTGTTTCTTTGAGCCATCCCAGCTACACATCTCTAGGGGGTCAGCTTCCATCTACCAGAGGTCAGTCCTGGTGTAGCACTTGGTCCACCTCTTGGGTCTCTCCTCGGAAGTGTATGCAGTCATGTATCCAAGGCCAGATTTGGTGAAGCCCCTAGTTACGCCCCACCAGGCCTTCCTTCGTCCAAAGCACAGTGGTTCCTCCACCCAGCACATTATACTATTATTTCAATTCCAATCACTTCTTGAATGAAAATGAGAAATTTGTTCAGCATGATGCATTTAAGCCATTCTCAGTAATGAAGTCCATTAAACTACAAAATCAAATCATTTTCCATGTCACTCAACTGCCAAAACACTCCCTTACAGAATAATCTTATTTAATCCATAAACAATATATTTTTTCTAAATCCCATATTTAGTCAAAATAAAATTTCAAAAGTATTCTATTATCTTATTAAGATGCTCAACACATGCATAGGCACTTTATAATTTTTCAGCTTCCCCTAGGGCAAGAATTCAGTTTGCACCTTTGGCCCTCTATCTAAATACCCTGAATGAGGCAGAACATGCGACCCACACCCAAGCTGTGCTTCTAACATAAAGATTCTTTTAACGAGAACTTTTCAGCACACCCACCTACCTCTGATCTCAGATCTTTGTATGACCTGCCTCCTCTATTTGAAAATTTCAGCAGTGACCTGTCAAAGATCGCAAACAGGCAGAGGGGCAGAGGAATAAAAATTGCAAATCATATTCCTTTATCCTACAATACACCATCACGTTATAATACGCCTTGGCAAACATTTATTAATGAAATGCATAATGTAATGTATGTCATTTTGTTTTATTCCTCCAAGCCCTGACACCACGGTTGCGTGCTCCTAGCTTCCAAGGATGTCAATTATGGTGAGCTGGACTTTGTTTGATAATGTATGTAAAACCAAGATTGTGCAATCTAAGCCAAGGTAGTTGACCACGGTTAATTACAATGAGTTTATCCAAGTTTATTTGAGCTCTAGCAGATTGACCAAGGTAAATGGCAATTGGCCAATGAGTTTATCCAAGTTTATTTGTGCCCTAGTAGTTTGAGCAACGTAAATGGCAATGGGCCAATGAGTTTATCCAAGTTTATTTGTGCCCTAGTAGATTGGCCAAGGTAAATGGCCATAGGCCAATGAGTTTATTCAAGTTTATTTGTGACCAAGTAGACTAACAAATGTAATGACAAAAAAAGCCCATGTGTATAAATATATGGACAGCAGTACAATCAGAACAGTATCTTAACAGTACTTCACTATGGCTTTTATTGCCTACTTTTTGGCTAGAGCCAAATGGTGGACCTGAACAAGCCCCACGAATCTCTGATGAAGGTAAGATACTGTACTTACTGTATAGTCAACACGGGTGTAACAGTTTTTAACTAAGGTCAAAGGAATTGGGCTGGTTGTTGAATGACACAGGTATGAATGGATTAATGTTGGGCATTAAATGTCTGAAGGTCTTGTCCCGTACTGCAGTGTACATAAGCCATTGATGTGAGTGGGCACTGTGTAACTCTTCATTTTCCTGTGGTGCAACTGCCCAGAGATTGAATACTTACTATCAGATTTCCCTGTAATAATAGCTAATCACAGGAGTTACCTACAGATGGACACTTTATGATCAACCTATTATCAAGGGACAAACTAATAAAATAGTGTTTGTTCAAAGCACCTCTCGATGTCCCGTAGACTTGTCATGTTGCTGGAGATGCACACAACCATATTCTGTTGTCATGGTTTTCAAGGTGTTAATTTTGTTCAGTTAGTGCCATATTCCATTAATGAGAAAATCAATGAAGAAAACAATGGATTAATGAAAATACCACAGCATTTAATATATGGCCAAATGTATCTCCAATACCATTTCCAAGAGCGTTAATCATTTCATTCAGAAACTATGGCCAATATTATGGGGTAGATTTATGTGCATTGACGCAAACGAACATGAGTAAAGTTGGGCATTGGTGTTGGAATTTTCAGTTGATCACCATGGAAAAAAAAAACAAATTTGTACTGGTTAACTGGTCACTTCTCTAGATTTTGGTTGAGCATCCTCTTTAAGAATGTTTATTGTTAGATCAGGGTTTGTGGAGTTCTTTCTCACCATACTTTGCAAAAAATATATATTTTTATCAGTTTTGCTTCACCTGCAGAGCCATGGTATTGTATTGAATGAGTATTACATACCTTGTATCACTGGGCTGAAATGAGACAGTTAACCAAATAAAAATTTTCCTTGGCTTCTAAGGGCCGTAAATCATAACCCCCACTAATTGCCAGAACAGGGACTGAAATATAAAGCATATAAAGCAGGAGGCCCCTTATGAACCCAACTGAACTCCCAAAAAATTGGTCTGAACTCAATACTCAATAAATAATAAATATGCAAATGGGTCATCGATTGTGGGTGTCTTTGACCCTAAACATGGCTCCACGGATAGTGCAGTTACAGACAAAGAATGGTAAACTTACAGCTTATTCAGTAGGAGGCCAGTCAGTGTAGCACTTATAGTATCTGAGAGCACAAGCCCAATGGATGCAACATTATACAAAGGCAAAACTTTTAATAATTACATGTCATATTGAGGCGCTAAGCTTGGTTGTTATACTTCGAAATTGAGAACTTGGCAGTTGCAGAGAAATAGGAATATTCTATTTCACTCGAACATTAGATCACTGGCAATCACAGTCCAACTACTTATGGGTTCCATGAAATTTTTATGGAATGCCTTGCACAGTCTTACCTATGCAGTGCGCAACTGCTTAAGTCCTTGAAGTCTTTTATATACTTCTCCAGTTTCATGGACTCAACAGAAACTGTGGCTTGTTGGAAGTTAATCTTTGTAGGCCATTTTTAAAATGACATTGTGATTTGTAAATACAAATCTGTCTGTACTATTCAAATAAATGTTTATATGCCTAAAAAAAATATGATATTTTTCAGCTTTCTGAGAAGTATGGCGAAATATTTACTTTGCATTTTGGACCCAAGAAAATGGTGATACTTGCTGGATATAAGATTGTAAAGGAAGCACTTGTTACCCGAGCTGATGATTTTGGAGAACGGGCGATTTCTCCAATCTTCAAAATCGTCTCTAATCAACACGGTATTTATAGAATTATAATAGAACTATAGCAATATAATATTGTGCATTCTATGAATCATAAAATCCACAATGGTGACCTGTTAGGGGAGAAGAATACTAGAGCTGATTCTGCTAATTGATGATTCATTAAAAACATCCCGAAAGGTCATTTATGAGCAAATAATATGAATTGAAGAACACTATAAACATGTAAGCAAACTCTTAAAAGTTGCGTAATGACTGCAGAAAGTCGTAGCGACCAGTGTCTATACTTCTGTATTCTTCTTATTCCTACGTCATCATAATTATCATGATTCTGCTTTCTTATCTTCCTTTGTTTCTATTTTATTTTTTTTTAACAAAAGCAATATACATTAAAATGAAACTGCTGATATTTACTGAACAAATCCAGCAAACCAAAAAAAAATTTCTCAGTTAAGATTGAACATGATCAAGAAAGACACAAAATAAAAACGGGAGGGGAGGGAGGCGCCATGGACAGTCCTAGAAAGTAGTCGCAGTCATCTTTTTTCTTTTATTTACCCTTTTCCTTCATCTCCTACTTCTATACATCATCTTCTGTTTCCTTCGTCTCATTCATCTTCTTTATTATCATTTTTCTTTTTCCTGTTTTCTTTGATTTCTTCTTCCTTCTGTTTTTATTTTCTTTAACTATTTATCTATTTTAGTATTATCTTCATCATTTTTATAGTATCTTCATAATTTTCTCCTTCCTGGCTTCTTTTCCATCTCCTTCATCATCACTATAAAAATCATCTTCTTTATTATTCTTCCTTCACTGTTTTCTTGTCCATTGTTGTCATTATCTTCTTCATTCTACTTTTCTTCCTCGTTTTTTTTCATCTTCTTCTCCAATTTCCTTGTTTAGTTGTTTCCACATTTTCTTTATTTGTCCTTTGTTCCATTTCCTGCTTTTTTCTTATCTTCCTTTTGTTCCTTTTTTATCTTCATTTTCTCCATCTTTTCTGTTAACATCATCCTTTTGTTTGTCATTCTTAATAACCACTTTGGTTTATTCCGTTTTCGTTTTTTTTTGCTCCCCTTCTTAACAGAGCCATAACTTTTTTATTTTTCTGCCAATATGGCCATGTGAGGGCTTGTTTTTTGAGGGATGAGTTGGGCTTTTGAACGAGATTATTGATTTTACCATTCCATGTACTGGAAAACTTGAAAAAAAATTAAAAGTGTGGTGAAATTGCAAAAACAGCAATTCCACAATTTTTTTTTTTACCATGCTCACTAAATACTAAAACTGCCATTATGATTCTCCAGGTCATGACGAGTTTGTAGATACCAAACATGTTTAGGGGTTTTTATAAGTGGTGAAAAAAAAAATTTGGAAAAAAAAACACCATTTTCCGAAACCCATAGCGTCTCCATTTTTTGTGATCTGGAGCTGGGTGAGGACTTATTTTTTGCGTGCCGAGCTGACATTTTTACTCATACCATTTTGGGTACATACGATGTTATAATCACCTGCTATTGCATTTTAATGCGTTGTGGCGACCAAAAAAAAATCATAATTCTGGCATTTTTATTTTTTTTCTTGTTACGCTGTTTACCGATCAGATTAATTCTTTTTATATATTGATAGATGCGGCGATACCATGATGTGCATTTTTTAAAAATTGTTTTTTGTTTTATTTTGAATGGGGCAAAAGGAGGGTGATTTTAACTTTCATATTCTTTTAATTTTTTTTTACTTTTTTTTTTTTACTTTTTACCTGCTTCAAAAATCTCCATGGGAAACTAGAAGCTCCGATCATCTGATCGCCTGTGTTTTTCACAGCAGGGCTTCTGCCCTGTTATGTGTAGCAAAAATGTTCATCTGCTATGAGCGCCGGAAATAGAGGGTGGCATTCATAGCAGTTTGGGTGGAACCAATGGGTGGAGCTATTGACATGCTTCTGGCACAATCATGTTAAATATTAAAAGCTGCGGGTTGATCGCGATTCCACACGCGGCTGTTAGGGGCACATGTTAATTGATGAAATCAGATGACATGTGCCAGCAAAGATGAGGGCACCAGCGATAAGGGGAGGCGACCTATGACATACTTATACTTCATAGGTCATAAAGGGGTTAATAGTATAATTATTATAATGTTTGACAGCTCGGTGGTCAATTTATATGCATTTTCTTATTTTGGGGTATTATTTTTTAATGCAATTTTTATGTCACAGATTTAAATTTCGTTCATTTCTAAAGGAACAACTTGTTGGCTTGTTTAGATTACAAGACTACTTTTTCTTCAAAA